>NW_026578184.1:2500-67500 GCF_029603195.1 Condylostylus longicornis
TGAATCCCAATTTCTTTAGTTTAGTTTCTAAACGTCTGATACTGACTGCTGCTGGTTCTTGTAATTTTGATAGTAATATGCTAAGTAGATATGATTCATAGCTAGATCTGGTGTTAAGCCAATAATTAAATCTACCTGGTTGATATATGACGACAGTTCAAAGGTGCCATCACCTTTGAATGACGGAACTGATCTTGTTTCAGTTATTAAATCTTGAATCGTAATTTTTTGCAAATTAACTGCTATTTTCATTATGATGTTTTTTAAATTTTCTAGTTCTTGTTTGAGTTTAAGTTTATTCTTTCCTGGAATTTTATAGAGTTTCATTCATTTTCGAATTTATATAAAAGTTTTTTTCACTTTTTTTTCTAAGGTTTTCTTGATCGCCACTAATTTTGAAATAAACCTGACACCTTTGTTATTGTACTTTGTTTTATACAATACCTATATTGTACTTTTTCAGAATAGTTATAAGAGTTATTTTATTTATTGTAAAAGTTTTTTTTGCCTTTATTATTATTTTACAATTTATTAAAGTCTATTGCATTTTTCACAATAGTTTAAACTAAGTTTTTAATCGCGTTTTTGTTTAAATTATTTTTAACACTTTTTCGCGTTTAGAATCTGTTGGCGATCCTACCGATTACTGCTCCAGTTTTGTATGTTATTTTATGTATTAAATTTATTTCTTAAAAAACTAAATAAAAAAGTTTTATTCTTTTTTTTCTTATTTATTGTCTTGTACTCAATTCAATGAAATGAATTTTAAACTAAACTTTTAATTCATAAAATCTTATTATAAAAGTATTCAAAAAATCAAATCGATTTATGTTCAATTTCTAACATGATATCATTAACTTAGTAAAACAAGAAAAAATTTGAAACAATAAATTTTGTTTGTTGCACTTGAAAAGGAAATCGTGAAACAAATTTTTATTTAGTCGTTTTGTAATAGTGTTTCAACTGAAATGAACGAAAAATTTTAAGTGAAAATTATAAGAATCATATAATAAATTTTATATTTTATTATTACATATTTAGAACTAATAGAATTCAACTCTCTTATTCCGGATAATATCGCATTGGTTGAATATATAACTCGCATTATATATTTATCGATCTGCTTAAAAGTTAAGTTTGTTGTAAATTATTTTAAAAGCTGTTACATATAACTCCTTCCAACAAATGTTTTTTAGGCTAATAAATTTCTCAGCATATAAATTGCTTGTAGGTTACTGAGGTTGATAAAATGAATTATGTTTATAGTTTTTTTATGTACAACATCCAATTGGTGCAGAATGTGTTGACTAGAACCATCCCAGATACCGTTTAAGTTTATGATGTTGGATGACTTAAATGAGCAAAAGATTGTACGGAACGCATCTGTTGTTATACATTTCTTTAATCTACCCAACATAAGTGTACATGGTCCACTTTAACTATAATTAGTATATCTATAATTAATCCATAATGATTTAATATAATCCGCATTAATCTATAATGTATTAATTAAGCTGTGCATAAATTTTTTTTTTGTGATTTTGTATTAATGCAAAGTTTTTTAAATGGAAGCTGAGAAATAAATAATTAATTTTTTTAACTCTAATTAATATTAATTTTTTAATGTCGCGTTAAAAATGGCGCAAATTTAATCAGCACCTCAATCATACAGGTCTTTTGTGCATCCTCGCACCAGATCATTAGAACTGAAGATTCAGGCTCCGGATAAATTTTAACAGGTCCATCATTCACAAGGGTTCACGAGAATCTAAGTTCTAGACCAGGAAAAATCTGTATCTAGAGCAGGCCAAGCCATCACACTTAAATAGAATATGAATGGAGCCCTCCGGGCTCTATCTGTATCTAGAGGAGTGCTCCGGTCGCAGAATCTTCATCGTTGCGTATTTGATCTGCCAATTTTTTGTTAATATGAGTTACAGGGGCCATGCCCAGTACCACGATAGAACCCTCAGTAAAGAGCGGCTTCGCCCCACAATGGACTGGGATAGCCCCGCGCGTGAGCGCCAGAGCTCCGAACCACGCCTTTCTTTTCAGGCAGCCACAACCTGGTAAAGACACTCCATAGAATGGCCCACGCTCGGACCAGGCTCAATGAAGAAGGCATATGCTTGCATCAGCGCCAGATAATCGGCCTCTTCATTTCCACACATTCCTGTATAGCCAGGAGCCCACATAAGAGTGACTCTGTTATTCGCACTCGGTTTTTTCCCGATTGTTGAAGTAACTCCAGACTAGCTTCGAGTTAAAAAATGGTGATTTCAGTGTCGCCGCGCATGCTTAGCGTAGCACGTGCCCCGATGGCGAAGACCTCCGCTTGAAAAACTAAGAGAGCTTCGTCCAAAGGCAAATAGAGCCTGTAGTTGCGGCCATATACAACAGCACCCGTGCCGCGATCACCTTCAGAGCCATCCGTGTATCACGCGGACACTAAATTTGGGAAAATAATAGAGTTAGGTTCATGAAACTTGGGATTCGTGTGTCCTATATCAGTCCACACATATCCCTGAAGTTTCGATGGAATGGTCTGACAGGTTTGAGTAGCTGCCATGGAATCCAAAAGCTAATTTAAAATATTCAAAAAAAATATAGAGTTAGATTCATGAAACTTGGCGGTTGTGTGTCCAATTATAGTTCAAACATATCCATGCAGTTTCTACAAAGTGGTTTGCCAGGTTCGAATACTTGGTATATAACAATGACAAAAACAAATTTTAAACTTAGATTGCTAACGTGCAAGGTATAATTCGGTCGGATTATACCGACTGAAACGTTTTTACTTGTTTTCCTTTTATATACATACTAGAATAAATTCGTTTATACCTATACACGCAGAATATTATTTCATACAGCTGTATACATCCAATCCTACATATACATAAGTGAAATCATCTCATATAATAACTAGTCGTGTGTGCTTGCATTGCAAGCCTTGCAAGTATTATGCCTATAGTTTTGAAATTGTGTTCCACTCTGTGGCTGAGATATTTTAAGTTTACTTTATTTCATTGATATACATATAGATATGTTTTTTCCTGATAAATAATAAGATAAAACTTAAAACTTAAAATAAAAAAGTTCTGAGAAATAATTACCCAAAAATACATAATCAAAGAAGTAATTAGTTCCTTTGAAATCTAATACCTTTTGAGTAATTTATTTTAAAACTTCACTTTGAGTTATGTCGCATAAAATCGTAAAATACCTTTTACAATAAACACTTTAAGCCATAAATTATTGTATACGCATGAATTAACTTGCTACTACAATTCATGCACGTACATATGTATTTGGAGTTTATAATACATGCGAATAAAACGCGTGACTGTAAAATGAGTTAACACCAATACTACGTATATAGGGTAATACGTATTGCATACGATTTCTATGCGAAAAGTCTCAGGTTTGAACCCTGAAAAATGGGATTTGCCAGATGAACTTTTTTTATTGATAATTTTTCTTTTTTTAAAATGAAATTAAAAAACCTTCACCCTTACCAAATCAATATCAGCGAGTTTCCGTTCTAAATATTTTTTTTGAAAATACCATACTTGTAAAAAGTTTAATGAAATAGAATAACATTTTCTTATAAAATTTTACCCTAAAAATATATTGTCAAGGAGTTTAATGTAAACTTATGTTTGGCTTTGTAATACATATTGCAACAGATCGCGAAAAGAATGCATAACTAAATGCATATGTACACACTTATTATAAAACAATGTAGATTTTATTAAAACATTACAATTTTCTTAAGAAAGTTTTCACTTTTTGTTATAACTCACACTTCCAAAAATGAATTTATATACAATATTAATACTTCCAAAAGTAAGTAAAAAATTACCCCTACAGGATCTAGTACCATTTTGTAAAAAACGGTTACAAAACATCTTGGGAGGGGGTGAAGGGGGAGGGCGAGTGGAGTTCTTGATTTTTCTGGGACCCTAGAGGCAAAACTCTATCTAATGCCTTTTGTCCCATGTCTCTAGCCCTCCTAGAAGTACCCGTACTTTTTACCACCTGAGAAGTAGCTATATATATATAATGTAAAATATGATGGTTTTTGATGAGTTATACGAAATATGAATAAAATATAGAATTATTAAGGGAAATTCAAGGTACTGCGTAGCCTAGTGGGTAGCGTGGTAGTCTGATAGCCAGAAGGTTATTGGATCAATGCTTGCCTGGTGTTGTCGTATTTTTCTTTTTTTAGATTATTTTAAAAAATTTTTTTTTTATTTTGTTTAAATTTTGTGTTTTATTTTTTTTTTAATATATAACATATAAATGTTATAATAAAAGTTTAAAGAAAATTTCCAAAAAAATATTCTTATAATAGTTTGGAAAAATTCGCAAAAATTTTAAGTACATAAATATGTATGTATGTATATTTTTTTTAAAGCTTCCTGAGTAATTTTTTTAAGCTTTCTATATGAATTTAATAATATTCAAAACTGTAGAATATATAGAAATAAATTTTAAACGCATAATTATTATATCATGGGGGTAAACATACAAAAATTAATTTCTCAAATAAAGAAAAGGTTTAGACAAAAACACAATAATAATGTTATTCAAATATGTATGTATGTATATATGAATATATGTATGTATATAATATATATGAATGTTTTAGAATTGAAGATTTTAATATTTTTCGTTCCAACATATGAACGTATGTACATATGAATGTATTAGAATGGGAAATTTTGAAATTTTGCTGTTGGGACAATTAGAAATAAAATTATTAATACAAACATACATAATTATGAATGGGTACCTATTTTTTTAAAACTGTGAGTGAACATATAGGATTGAATTTTCCAAATAAAGAAAAAGTTTATTCAAAAACAAAATAATAATTTTATTCAAATATATGTATGTATGTATATATAAATATGTATGCATAATTAGAAATAAAATTATTAATACAAACATACGTAATTATGAATGTATACCTATTTTTTTAAAACTGCGGGTGAACATATAAAAATAAATTTCTCAAATAAAGAAAAGGTTTAGGTTAAAATAAAATAATAATTGATTGTATTCAAATATATATATGTACATATGAATGTAATTTTTCAAATAAAGAAAAGGTTTAGGAAAAAACAAAATAATAATTTTATTCAAACATATGTATACGTACATATGAATGTATTAAAATTTAGCATTTTACAGTTTTTCGTTTGGAACAATAAAAATAAAATTCTAACAACATACGTACATATATTCTGTATGTATATTTTTTTAAAGCTTGCTGACGAAACGTAATGTTCAAAACAATAACAAATGAAATATTAATATTCAGATGTCACAAAACATCTGATGTCTGATAAAAGCTGACATTTATTTACGTTAAGATTAATTCGATTATCCGAACCAAAAATATGTCAGATCATTATATTTTCAAATATTATTTATTTCTCGGTTTGTGTTTCTAATATGTTAATAACGTAAAACGTATCATTTATTTCTTGGTTTGTGTTTCTAATTATAAAAAGTATAAAAGAAAAACGTGCTTTTGTTATACAAAAATTTTTTCAGAAAATCTTACAATAGAGCTATTTCGGGGCTAAAAAGTTCCAATATCAGATTTTTCTGGGACCCTAAAGGCAAAACTCTATCTAATGCCTTTTGTCCCATGTATCTAGTCCTTCTAGAAGTACCCGTACTTTTTACCACCTGAGAAGTAGCTATATATATATAATATACATTGATGCAAATACGCAAAAAACATTCAAAAATATATATGTACACACAGTGCTCGAAGTGTGGCGGGATGGAGTGGGATGCCATCCCAGTACTTTTAAATAATTGGAAATCCATCCCACTACTTAATAGAAGAGAAAAATGCGTTCCGGAACATGATTTTTAAAATTTAAGAAAATTTTCTAATGAATTTTTAAAATTTTTTTAACAAAAAATTAAATATATGTATGTAATTTTAAATAAGACCAATTTCAAATAGTAATGTATAATTTTTTTCTATTAATGAAATTTTCGTAGTACATAGTAGTCTATGCATTTCTTTGGTAACAATTTGCACAGTTTTTGATTCAATTTTTAGTTGATTTAATTTTGAATATAAATATTCTCGTTAGTTTACTTCCAAAGTTTGGTAAATTTTGTTAAGTTATTTTTTTAAAAAATAACTAAAATAATATTTTTTTCTTTTTACCATCCCACCACTTTGAGTATCCCACTTCGACCACTCTGTACACATAATTTTTTGTTTAATATGTATAAGATCAACACTCATGCCTACACATATAATTATCTCATAAAGCACGATTTTTATTTTGCTGAGATTGCTCCCTATTAACACACGCTCGTACACATATAATTATATCACAAAGCAAGATTTTTATTATGCTGAGTGATTCTGTAATGTCTTTATATCTAACAAGTCCCAATGCTCAGAGAGAAACTTGAAAGCACGACCTTATTTGATATGGGTTTTTTTAAATCGAAGTGGCTAATTTTTGAGAAGAAATATTAAAATAAATTCACACTTATTATAAAGCAGGTAAAATTTAGAAAATATATTTGAAAAATCAAAAAAATATATTAATATTTCAATTGATAATTATTTTAAAATTTAAAAAAAAACGGAAAAACAACAAGCACATCCTTCGCCTTCAACGTTTTATATGTTACTGAAAGCATTTCATTATTTTTAAGTGAACAGCTTTTTTTTCACATAGGGTAAGTTAACTCAAGATATGGGGAGTAACTGTGGTGTCAAGTTGAAAATATAATTAATGAAAGATAATTCTTAAATATTGATATAAATACATAGTAAAGAAAAAATTTAAAGGGGAAATTAGAAAATAATATCTGAAATACAATCAAATATTATTTGTTAAATACAAATTTTATATAAACTTCAAAATTTTACCTTTATTTTTATTTGAAAAAATATTAAAAAACTTAATATCATTTATATAAATTACCTAAGAAAAAAAATATTTAAAATGTTTGGAAAAAACAATCATATATTTTTATGACTGGATTTGAATATTTTTTTATATTTGAACTAAATGGTATTTTACCAAATGACTCAAAAATTCCTATTGTAAAATAACAGGTATTTTAAAATTTTTGTTCTTTATGTAATATTCTTTCCGTTTAGAATTAAGATAGGTCATACATACACATGCAGGGACATTTTATAAATAGATTGCTCTTGTTTACCTGCTAATAAAATATGAAAAAAGAGCACAGCAAAATTTTTGAAGCACTCAATATAACATGTTTGAAATAGTTTTAAAATAATTATTTAAAAAAAAAATTATTGGAAGTAGGTACATACATATTTATTTTTAATAACTTAAAAACTAACTGAAATTATTTGAAACAATTTTATAAGTAACGTATAAATAACCGTCAACCTATATTACTTTTAATAACATTTTTGTTGGCCGACACTACTCAACTTACCTTATTGGGAAATACAAAATGTGCATAAAAAATCATACATACTTCCTCATTAACATTTGAAACCATACTGAAATATGAATTTGAAATTTTTTTTCATTTTTTCTTTCCTCCTACCTTTCTTTCGTTTTCGTGCAATAGAACTTAAATGGGAAGCTTTTTAAAAAATGTGTATAATATCTTGAGATTTTTTAAAATATTAAACTCTTTTTTACTTAAAAAAAAAGAAAAAAATAATAAAAAAATATGACACGATCAGTGGCATTTAAAGAAAAAACCAGCAACGAAGCCAAAAATTCGTAATATTTCGTAAAAAAAATTGAGTATTGGGACTTGTTAGATATCAAGACATTAGATTCTGTCAACACTCATTCGTTCACATTATATTTAAACTGTTTCATGTACGTAAAATTTTATTTATGCTGAGTTGCCGACTACTCACCAAACAAACAAACACATTATTAATATTTATTACGTTTTCTGCATAACATACTATTGCATTAGTAAAAAACAAGAACAACAAAAAGAAAATAAAAATGTAGAATGAGAATAGAAAGAAAATAGAAAAAGGGAATGAGAACAATATTCATAAATAATGAAATGCATAGCTTAATGTTGAGATTGTGTATACCAATATTTTCTTTTTGTTTAACAACAAAAAATTTTGAATGAATTTCAATCACAGAACTAAATATAAATTGGTAACATTTATTACTTGTATATGTATGTATATTGAATTGAAAACATGTTGTTTAATAATCAAGTAAATGTTAAGAATTTTATGTTGAATTGATGTAGTGTAAATCATCCAAACAATAAAAGTAAAATGAAATCGCTCATAATTTATTTCACAGATTTATCTCAAAAATTAAAACAGTTAAACAGCAAGGCATTCTGAAATTTCAAAACCACAAGTCTATAAATACCAGTAAATGCATTTCCTTTAATAAAATCTTAAAAACTAGTACATTATAGTTAAAAGCTTATACCTATGTACATAAAAAACTTAGTTTTTAAGCCACAAATTTTAGGCCCACACTTTAATTTTTCCTAAACTTTTAAATGCAAGTCTCACCTTTTTTATACACTGTTTCATTTCTCAGACGATTTTCGCCATAAAAAGCCAAATTTTATTCGTAAATTTAAAATTACGAATAAAATTTCGCTATGTACAATCATTATTATATATATATAGCTACTTGCCAGGTGTCGAAAAGTACGGGTACTTCTAGAGGGGTTAGGGTGTCCCATGCCTTAAAGGTATTAGATAGGGTTTTGCCTGAAAGGTCCCAGAAAAATCTGACGTTGGAACTTTTTAGCCACGAAGTAGCTCTATTTTAAGGTTTTCTGAAAAAATGTTTGTATAACAAAAGCACGTTTTTCTTTTATACTTTATATAATTAGAAACACAAACCAAAAAATAAATGATACGTTTTATGTTATTATTAGAAACACAAACCAAGAAATAAAATATATTTGAAAATATAGTGCTCTCACATATTTAGTTCGAAAAATCGAAATAATTTTACGGTAAATAAATGTTAGCTTTTGTCAAAGCCATCAGATGTTTTGTGGCATCTGAATATTAATGCTTCATTTGTTATTGTTTTGAATATTGTTTCGTCAGCAAACTTTAAAAAAATATGCATGTAAAATGTTAAATTCTAATACATTCATATGTATATACATATCTTTGAATAAAATTACTATTTTGTTTTTCCCTAAACCTTTTCTTTATTTGAAAAATTTAATTCTATATATTCACCCACAGTTTTAAAAAAATAGATATACATTCATAATTATGTATGTTTGTACTTAAAATTTACAGTACCTTAAATTTGCCTTTATGATTCTATATATTATTCATATTTTGTATAACTCTTCAAAAACCATCCAATTTTATATTATATACATATATACCTACTTCTCAGGTGTCAAAAAGTACGGATACTTCTGGAAGGGCTAGAGGCATGGGACAAAAGACATTAGATAGGGTTTTGCTTCTAGGGCCCCAGAAAAGGCATTAGTTCCACCCAAACCACCCTTAACCCCTCATCTCTTTGAGCCCGCTTTTTACAAAATATTGCTACATCCTGTAGGGGTAATTTTTTTATTAATTTTGTTGGTATGAACATTGTATGTAAATTCATATTTGAAAGGGTAAGTTATAATAAAAAGTGAACACTTTCTTAAGAAAATTAATTGTAAAGATTTAATAAAATCTACATTGTTTTATAATAAGTATATGCGCGATGTGCTGCAAAATGTATTAGTAAGCAGAACAAAGTGTACATTAAATTTCTTGATAATATATTTTTAGGACAAAATTTTATAAATGTTATTTATGAATGGATACCTGTTTTTTTAAAACTGTGGGTGAACGTAGAATTAAATTTTTCAAATAAAGAAAAGGCTTAGGCAAAAGGAAAATAAAAATTTATGAATGGATGAACATATGAATGGATAAGAATTTAGCATTTTACAGTTTTTTGCTCGAACAATAAAAATAAAATTTTAGGTAGATACATACGTACATAAATTGTGTATGTATATTGTTTTAAAGCTTGCTGACGAAACATAATATTCAAAACAATAACAAATGAAGCATTAATATTCAGTTGTTATTTATTTCTCGTTCTCGGTTTGTGTTTCTAATAATAAAAAGTGTTATTTATTTGTTGGTTTGCGTTTCTAGTAATATAAAGTATTAAAGAAAAAGGTGCTTTTGTTATACAAAAATTTTTCCGGAAAATCTTAAAATAGGGCTATTTCGGGGCTAAAAAGTTCCAATGTCAGATTTTTCTGGGACCCTAGAGGCAAAACCCCATCTAATGCCTTTTGTCCCATGTCTCTAGCCCTTCCAGAAGTACCCGTACTTTTTGGTACCTGAGAAGTAGCTACATATATATGTATAATGTAAAAATATTTCCTAATAAAACTAAAATCACATACGTACCTAAAAATAATTATATGGACTTTTAATATAAAATCAATTCACATATGCAATAATTTTTATGAATTATGAAGCATATAAATTTAATTAATATAGTATACGCACGAAAAATATATAGATATATATACGATTATATCAGAAATATGCATTTTGGGAGACATATCATACAAAATTAGTAAGCTCATTAATATCAAATGTTCATTTTCTCAAAAAAATTGCACTACTTTTTTTTCGGAATGGGGCATTTATTGAAATCTTAAAAAAATTAACGAAACCTGAAAGCTTTTATTTTAAATCAAATTTTTAATGTTTTAATAAGCACTAGTATACAATTTTTTAATGTTTAAGAATGTAAGTATTAGTAAAGTAGAAAAAGATTGAACTTTAACTTTTTCTTAAAACTTTCTTTTATAAAACTTTGAACAAAGTTGATCTTGTAGGAGATTTATGATGTTAAAAGAGGCGCTCTATAGATCCGATAAGAATACGTGTAAATTCCTCAGCTGTGAACCATCACTCTCCCTTAGCGCCCAAGCCTTTATTTTTGTCAGCCGTGATACTATATCTAATTACGTTTCTGTACATAATAGGTCAGTATAACTTACGGGATAAAACTTGCAAAAACTTTAAAAAGAGAAAGAATGGCGAAATTTCTCTCAGAAAGATAAATTTCAAAGTATTTGTTAAACATAAACAGATATTTTTTGGTTATACCAAAAACCGAAAATTTTGATTTTGGATTACAAAAGTGTGAAACTTAGAAAAAACCATTTGTGAACCCTTTTTGACTATTTTAATTTATTTTTAATTGAAATGTTTTGAAAAAAAAATTATTATTGGTGAAAAATTTTTTTTTTTTCAAAAATAAAACTGTGATAGTTTGAAAATTTTTAAACACTAAATTTTACTTACATTGAGAAGATGAAAACGTCTTTATTTTCTCTAATTTTTGTACAAAAAGTATTATCCCCGACAGTTTTCATGCAAAAACTTTATAGAGTTTTTAAAAGTTTTTAAAAGACAGGCCTAATATTTTCTCACTATCACAAAGTTTTGCTATCAATATTTGTGCTACCACAAAGTTTTTATGGATTTATCATACGAATCAAAACGGAACAAAAGATATTTTCAAAATAATTTATTTTTACAACGACAGACTTTTGGAAATCCAAGAAGGATTATTATGCATTAAGTTTCTGAAAGTTTTTGGGAAAAAGAGTTCATTCAGCACATTTTCTATGATATAATATACAAAACATATTATACATTCTAAAGGAAGGGAATAATTCGAGCTAGTAAAGATTAGAATGAATATTAGTATGACATGCGTACATAAAGTAACTAAGCTAATTATTATTGTTAGACACATAGCAAAGAGTAAATGATTGGCTAAACCTACAATTGTGCAAATTGCAGTCAAACTTTTAAATTACAATATAATTTAAACTCTTATTATTTGGCAGTACTCAACGTTAAGCCATTGATTCAGAATGAATGACATATCCAGAATGAATGATAAGAACGGGAAAACAATATTATTCAAAAGAAGCTGATTGGAAAAAACTATATATTGCAGCAATGTGTTCAAGTTTAAAAACAATAACTATATTCATAACATGGCAAAAAAAAAGAAACAGACCAACAGAGAAACCGTAGGTGTTCCGTAAGAAGAAATGCTGAATAATAAAATATGTCTGCCCCTAGAATAGAATATTTCTGGGGCGAATCAATCAAGCACATAGACATAATCAGGATACACACATTCTATTATTGAGCATTCCTTCTTTCGAAACACTTGTCAACTTTCAACTCTTACCATTATTATGAAACTACAAATTAAAACCGTGCAAGTCGTTCCAAACAATCAACCACGCTAAACAGTTTAATTTCATAATTTTTACAGTATCATAAAAGAAAATGTTTATAAAAGTAATTGCGCACGTATCTTTAATATTCAATACTAAATGCCAACAAAAATAAACAATAAATATCAACGATATTCACTATTAAAATAAATATAAAAAAAACTACGGCAGACTGATCAGCGCCCAGTTAACTCAATTACTTGTGACGCTGAAGGTTTACTTTGCAAAAGTCATAAGATATAGGTTTTAATGCTCCTACGCAGGAAAAAAAGCTACTAAGTTCTGAGTCTGTCATAGAACCTGGAGCATTGTTTGCCGATATAATGGAAAAAATAGATCCAACTGGTTACCCTAAGGAATTCGGAAAGCATCAGAGTTCAGACAAAAACCATCGAAAAGGCACTTGATATTCCCTATGAAGCAAAATTGAGAACATTCACTTCATGATATTTGTATTATCAGAAACAAGCTCGACTATATCATTAACTGTACAATACTCGACCATATTAGTAACCGACAACACAACTAGAAATAACCAAACTTTTTCAGAAAATTTTGGAGAGTAATATGTATAATTTTGGAGCTATTTAACAAAAAACAAAAAAAGGAAATACACTCTTGTTTTATTAATAAAGTTTTTGCTTATTTTAATGCAATCTGAATCTATGTAATTCGATTTGCAGAAGTAGAAAGGTAGTTCTATACGAATTGATTGATACACCTTATCATTTGTCCCAATACAAAAATCGTATTACATAAGGCCTAGTTCTAAATCTTTCTTAAAGCTAAATATACTAATGTAAAAATTTTAACTTTTTATTTTTTGCTAATATTCAAATTTTAAATTCTAATGCTAATTTTTATTTTGACATGAAATCGCAGACACATGGGGCCAGCGATTTTTTTTACATAAACGAATTGTGCTATAGAATATGTCCCTCGTTCCAAGGTTTCCATCTT
The DNA here is from genome assembly GCF_029603195.1 of Condylostylus longicornis. Classification (NCBI taxonomy): domain Eukaryota; kingdom Metazoa; phylum Arthropoda; class Insecta; order Diptera; family Dolichopodidae; genus Condylostylus; species Condylostylus longicornis. The sequence continues at coordinate 15,737 of NW_026578184.1, forward strand.
TTTGTTGAATTTTTTAATTTTTTTTTTATTCAAATGCAGTCTGTTCTTAGTTTGGTCAACGTTTTTTTAATTAAGACCCCAGAAACAGAAGCGAATATATTATCACGTATATTATAACATGTATTATATTCGCTTCTGTTTCTGGGGTTTTCTCTTTTTATATCTTTTTCAAGTTTGACCCCAGACAGATCTAATGTTTCGTTGGGGGTTCATGTATTTATTTATAATGGTAATGTGGTCAGTAAAAAGTTTTTCGATTGATAGTAAATTGTGTATTACATAAGTATGTATTTTCTTTTATTTGGTTACTAAAGAATCTAGTTTGGATTTTATTTTTATCATGTCATTGTAGTCCATGGTACCGATTTGTATTCAAATCCCGTTTCTAAAATATTAAAGAGATAACATTTTAGTTTTTGGTTTGGTCTCAGGTAATTGATTTTTTACTTGCATAACACTATCAGCAGCTTTATTCTGTATTGGTATAGATCACGCAAATTTTGAAGAAGTATCAATCACATTTAACAGAAAGTTATTTTTTGTTTAGCATAGGCCCTCTTTTCAATCAAATCGGCTGCCAGAATTCCTGATAAATTTTAATATTTACTCTACCCCTTTTCCAAATTTTTTTCTTGCAGGATTGTAAAGCTCCTTCCTACGCACTAGGCCAACAGAAAAACCTATAGATAACCCTTAAATACCCCGCAACCCCCTTGCGATCTGACCCCTCAGACCTTCTGTCCGAACCAGCCAATTTTCCTAGGGAAGCCCAAAAGCCGCGCGAGAGACACTCCGGACATGTAAAAAAAAGCCCCCAAAACACGCCTTCTCTTGCACATTAAAGACGGACAGGCACAGAGAACATTCTCCACATCCTCCAAATGGCCTCCTGGCCATTTTTCCCAAGAGGCAATGCCCCGTCATCACCCACCCACCAGTATGCTTAGATCAGCCCCACAATACCTCAACAGCATCCTCGTCCTCCTTTTGTCCATGTTAGGCCACATTGTTTTGGTCAGCCTACACGTGTGAGTCTCCGCCCACGAATCCCAATTCCTCTTCCTACACTCACCATCTATGATGCCAAGAAACGCTGCTAGCGGCAGACGCACCAACCCATCCACAAAGTCAGCACCTCCGCCCGTCTCAACCCTCGTAAGACGATCCGCCATCTCATTACCCCGTACCCCGCTGAAACCTGGAACGCGGCACACAGTCACCCTGTACATATCGCAAAAGGCCCTAAGTGTCGCCTGCATCGACCCATCTCTCTAAAGTTATCTAAAAGAAAAAGTTTTAGTTCCTTCCTAGTTAAAATACAAGATCTTTCTCTACTTACTCCGACTTTGTAGTACAGGACATAGTTCTTAAGCCTCAAGCCTCGTATTTTCCGCATACCATCCAACCACGGCTCCTGAATGAACGCAATGTGGATGTCATTAGCACTCATGTGCCCCACAAGATTGCCAGTAGTAATTACTTCCTTCTGTGTCACATCCTCCTTCTGCGAAGCTGTGTCTTTCGCTTTCTTGGAAGGTCTTGGGAGAATACCGTCCTCGAAGCGACCCCCCTTCTTATTGAAGTAATCCCTTCTTCCCGCGGAATTGTCCTTCGTCTTGCTGCAGCCCCAGCGGATTCGCTAGCCCTAGTGGCCGCACCAGAACCCGATGAGCCTTCTTCTTTTTCTTCTCTCCGGAATCTTCCCATAGCGAAACGGAGTCAGTCTTACAGATGATGGTTATGTTACCGTCATCCTTCATCCCACATCTCGAGTAAAACCTTCTTCTGTTGACCTCTTGTGAGTTAAATTCTGAACGAGTCTCAAAATCCTCACACAGAATCATCGTGGACGAGCGCGAAAACGCTCGCATCTGTTCGTCGATATTCGATTCAGGCAAGTTTCCACTTTGAAGCTCGATTTTACTGGCGAATCAGCCCCTCCTGGGGCTAAGGTCTCGCCGCCCATCGTAAGTCCGGAAGGCATTTGTGCTGATATCCCAGCACATTCTTCAACACTCCTTCTCGACATCCTTCATAATTGGGTTGTGGGATTCTCTTAGTTCTTCAGACCTCCCCCTTTATATCGGTATGGTTGCACCTGCAAGATACTGTATAATATACAGCATCCAGGTCGCCAGTGGAAAAAAAGATCACTTAGTGAAATTGATGAACCTGTTTGGCAAGAGCTCAAGGGTTGCAAGGTTTCCTCCTACAGAGGAAGTCTGAAGAAGATAACAAAAGTAAAACCTCTGAACGTAATGTAAAAAGCCAAAAGAAACCCAAATAAGAGAAAAACTAAGAGTTCACCAGAAATGGAACCGCCACTAGAAATTAACTGCACCGGTGTTAAGAAATCTTCACCAAAGAAGAATGCTCAACTTAAAAAACATAAACCTGCACCGGTAATAGTAAGTAATGTAAATAATTGCACGCAGCAATAAGGATCCTTAAAAAGAAAAGTATTAACGTGAAGATAAACATGATGAACAACGATCAACTAAAAATAAATGTTGAAAATGAAAATGAATATAGACAATTAACTAAAGCTGTTAATAAGATAAAATTGGAATGGCAAACTTATAAAAATAAATTGACGAGGACAATTAAAGTAATGGCCAGAAACGTGCATCCATCGTGTGAGCCACAGGATATTAAAAGTTAACTTATCCAAAGGGCATTCAAATGCGTTAATGTTATAAATAAAATTAAAAAAATAAAAAAAAATGGTGTAAATACTATTAAAAAGTTGCCCCTTTTTATGTTGTCCCTCGATCACACCGAAAACATAAATATAATATATAAAATAGAATATCTTCAGCATTTTATCCATCTTGCAATGCCAGAGATGCCAGAAGTTCCAAAGAGGGGCTAAATGTGTTAAATGTGCTGATAATCATGTGACGGCAGAAAGTAATAAGAAATATAATTTTGAGCCAAATTCGTAAACTATAACGAGGCAAGCCCTGCTGGATGGCGCGGCTGTTTAGTAGCTAAAGAATCACAAGAAAGAAGAATGAAAAGGAATTGGCCTAAACGGGTCCTGGGTAATCATGAAGGTACTCCAAAAAAGATTAATGCTTTTACATCTAATTACCTTATTACTTAAAATGGTGTTATATACTCACTAGTGGCTTCCAAAATGGCAGAAAATTATATAGATAAAAGATATAAGAAATACATGAAAAATGAAGAAATTGACAAGAGGTGCTTCAAAGAACTAACGAAATCCCAATGAGACTAACTACTATGGAAAATAGATACACTAATGTGTACTTAGCAACCTCGAAGCGATTTCTGAAAAATGTCAGTAAATAAAATACGAATGGGTACGTAGAACGCAAATGGCATTTTAGGTAAAAGGCATGAACTGGAGATTTTTCTTAGATCTAAAAATATCCATGTATGTCTATTGCCAAAAACGCATTTTGGGAAGGAAATAGATATACTAAGTTACAGATTATATAGGCAACTCACCCTGGTAACCATTCAAGAAAATAACCAAAATTTCGCCCAGTAAATGCAAATTTTGTCCATAAATCATTTCGGCTGGAGAATGGCCGACGTCCTCTTTAAACGCGGTTCAGTTCAGAAAAGTTCAAAAAGCTTCAGTTAAAATTGGGTGTCTGATCGGAGTTTCAAATCGTTTAAATTTTCCGGCCAGACGAAATTTTTAACAGTTCTTTTTATCTTTCCTTAGTAGCTCTGTCTGATGGGTATAATTAGAAGACAAAAGCCTAGCGAGTCCGGGTATGAATCTATGGTAATTGTTAACTATGCTTATTAACCGTTCGATTTGGCGTATCGATATGGTTTTGCGAAATTTAAGTACTACCTCTATACGACCTGGCGACGCAGAAATACCCAAAGGTAAAATACTATGACTTAATAGGCATAGATCTAGAGTGGAAACACTAGAGTCTAAACACACTTTGAATCATTGATTAGGTATCATTTTGCAAAAACTTTGCAAAAAGTATACCGAAACGTTCCTTAAGCAAAAACGAAGTCGAAACTTTGCACAACTTAATCCATGAAGCAGTGGAACGTTTGCGCTAATACGAACGAGCCTAAAGGCGTCGTAACAGCAGTTTCCAGCACGTCTATTTATGCACGTTTATTTTTAATGCCAACCAAAAGGTCAAAACTATTCAAAAAATCAGCATAATTGCTCTGCCGACTGCAGTCACAATGAAGAAATGGTATAACTTCTACGTAAGTAACTGTGAAGTTTGAATACCTTAATTCCGCATGTTTTGATGAAGTGCCGTTTGCTGCCGAAAGTAAAAATTAGACAGGCTCCTCGGCTAACACGCGTATTAGGCAACACTCAAACGTCACCGCCCGTGTCGACAAACAAAAAATAAACTGTTATTTAAATTTCTAACAAAAAGGCGGCATGAAGAGCAGACACTGTTATTGGCCGCGTTGATAACAGATTTATCTAGTTAAGGAAAGCCGAGCCCGAGTTTGAAGCACCACCAGGCTCGATACATTTCTTGGCACTATTTCTAAAACGCCCGTGATACCAACAACAGGATCCGAAAAGGTTGATCTACCACGACTGGAACTGCGTTTCCTGAAATTGGAAGCCGCCGAACCACTTCGCAGTTCCGGTCGCGTGTTTAATTTCACTAGCATCTCTTTGATCTTAACCAACCGTTCGAAATCGTTAGATGAAGTCGATTCACGGTCTGAATGTCTAAAACCAATCGTGTTTATGGGCCCCGATGTGCTAACGATGTTCGAATTCTGTGAAGTCTGTTGAAGCCTATCCTATCCACAAAAGACAGAGCTGGTTATTTTTAGTAACAAATACAAGGTACCAAGCATATTTCCACCGCAACTCTATGGAATCCGCATCATGGAGAGAGTAAGGAAAGCAACTATTGCGCTTTACTCATGTAAGAGGGCCAACCGGGAAGAGGTGGGACCTCAAACCTCACATGGTCTATTGGCTATACACCCCGGTGGTGAGACCGATCCTGATGTATGGTGCTCTGGTATGGTGGTCGACGCTCTGTACAGCTGCGACTTTTAAACTGATAAGCACAATTCAGACAATGACAATAGTGTGTACCGGCGTGGTGCTATGCTCCACCACTACTCAGGCTCTTGAAATTCTTTTCCATTTGTCACCATTAGACACACTGGGCCGGCAGATGCATACGGAATCCGCAGTACAACTAATGGCCGCATCTGAGTGGACATGTGGCACGAAGGAACATGCCTCCGTTCTTGTGGACTGGGGACACGTAGTTGGGACACTTGATTTTGTTCCTCCTGCGCTCTCATTCACCAGGAGCTTCGGTACCTCGATGCCGCCGAGGCAGGTCTGGCTGGCCGGAGGCGGCCTCAAGGGTGGGTCCGTCCATTTTTACATGGACGGATGTAAACTTGACTACAGGGTAAGTGGGGGAGTCTATTCTGAGCAATTGGATGTTGGGCTTTTCTTCCGTCTACCGAACCACTGTTGTTTCTTTCAGGCAGAAGTGGTCGGTCTACGCTGGCTTGGTGGCAGTGTTATATCTGCCGCTAACGTCAGTATCTTCACGGATAGCCAGGTCGCTATCCAAGAGCTAGGAATCTAAAGTCTCTACATCCAGAACGGTCTTGTAGTGCAGGTCGTCTCTCAATGAGATGGCGCCGCAAACTATCTCTGCAAGAGCTGCTTCGACAAGGAAGAGGACGAAACGGTGACCCACCTCCTGTGCTCATTTCCGCCGCTGGCGAACTCCAGGCAGAGGCTTCTGGGTCTTGCTTCTTCGGTTGCGCTGCGGATTTAGCGGACATAAATATTAGCGATCTTGGCCGATTTGTGAGGAGTTCGAGTTGGTTCGGATGAGGGGCGGAAAAGGAGAGATCCTACGGTGCCACAACGGGCCTGGATGGTCTATGTGTGTCCTTAGGGGCCCGCGTTACCCTAACCTATCCGCCAAATTAATGAGTTTCCACAGTGGATTCTCGCCCATGGGAATCAAAATTACGTATAAATTCTATGGCAAACGATGAAGTCATACGTTCTCATTGAAAGAACCACCCGCAAGTTGTTTTATCGACCTAAAAACTTTCGACGGTTTCCTATCACCTATACCTTCTTTAGCTTAAAGTGATCCAACTTCTAAAATGGAATATCTGTCAATGAGGGTTTGTTTAAGAACTTGGTATGGTCTGAATTGCGAAAGGCCACTTGAAGTATCAATTACCCAAAGTTTCACGATTCTAAAGTTTCCGGCAGAAAAAAGACAACCAGAAAAAATGAAAAGACATAAGCAACATGTCTTTTCATTTTTCAATATGCTGTATACGTGAAATTAAAGCTTTGCTTGGATAAACCAAGTTGCTGGATTCGCAGCCCAAAAATCTGTCAGCTTCAGTCGAACCGATTCTAAGTTTCTGTTCTCTGATTCTAAAAACGGATTCCAAGTTGTATTCCAAGGAGATTCCCCAGAAATTTCAGGATCAGGATTCGAGGGATCCGAAATGATTTCAGGTACCTCTCTTGTAAGAGCAACAAAAAACAAAAACACGAAAATAATTCAGGAAAAAATAAACAATTGATTAGAAGAAATCAAATAAATAATTATATTAATTATGTTAATTGATTTCAAAAACAATAATTAATATATGTAAATAATTAATTAATTAAATTCCCTTAAACATCTAAGTTAGGATATATGTAAATTTTTACATTTCTGGTGAAAATAAAACTGTTTTTGTATTATTTTCTTCTCAAATTTAAGCAAAAGTGATAAACTCTTGTTCAAATGCATAGGGTTGAAAAATAATTCTATAAGATCATAAGTTTTTTTCTATATGATTATTTTTTCATAATTTCTCTACTTTGTTTTTTCTATATGATTTTCTAATACTTTGTTACCAATAATCAAACTAATATATCGAATACGAAATTCCCTTTCTTAGGCTTACTTATTTATAGCATCATAATATTTTATTGATCACTATGTGCATTTGTTATACTCGAAAGAAAAGGTAAATATTAAAAAATTATCCGAATCAGAATATTGAATATCAAGTTGGATCAAACCAATGGTTTGTATTGTAGCACTTTTCTCTTCAATAATTCTTGAAAATACTGGGGCACCTATCACACTATGAAAATTATTTTCATTCATATACAAAACTATTTCTAGGATTGCATATATCTAGGATGAACGATTTATGCAGTCTTTGAACTAAAGCAAAAATTAATATAAAGTGGGGTTAACATAATGCACAATTTCAAGGGTTAATTGTGTGAGTTAAGAAAAATAATTATATTTTTTAATGTCATGGAATTTACCGTTAGCTTTTTGCGTTTATAAAAATTTGAAAAAGCTTTCGGTTTCGGAAATATAAGATGTCAAAAATTCAAATTTTACAAATTTCAAGAGACGATAACTTGAGAGGGGGTGGAGATGGAAAAAAGTTTTCTTCTAACGAAATAAACAATTTGTTAATTGCTAAAAGCCCCAAAAAATTTTAATCTTCTACAGGCTGGGGTCTGGAAGAAAAACGACATCGAAAATTTGGAAAAAAGGGACTTTAGATAACAGTCAATTTGGACGGCCATTTTGTTTTTCTAAAGTTTAACTATAGTATACCGCGCTAGGGGAAGCAAGCCACTGCCTTTCTACGTTTACAAAATTTCAAAACGCTTATGGTTTAATTGCAACAAATAGTTAAAAAAGGCCATTTTTAGGGTTTTGGGGGGGTATAACTTCTAGAGGGGGGGAGATAGGTAAAAAGTTTGTTCTACGGAAATAAGTTTCTAGGTAAGATCTTAAGTGATTAAATTTCAGCTTTTTATCTTCAAGAGTGTAGAAGTTTTGTAAACAAAAAAGTGTGCACGGACGGACGGACGGACAGAGTGTAACTAATAAGCACTTTTTTTCAAAATATTTTTGGAAAAGTGCTAAAAAACGAATAAAAATTCTTGTTTAAAGTTAGAAACACACATTTGTAAATGTTCTTTACATACAAAACTAAATACGCACACTTATAATTATTTCTAACAATTTTTGTATTTTTTATATTTTTATTCTATGTATTTATATACAGGTATCATTAAAAATCACAAACTTCTATAATATACCTTTAATATAAAGATGTCTATGGTTACAGTGTCTTGACAATAAAGATGTCTGAGATTACGGATTTATAGGTTATAGTTGGTGGTCTCCAATTACATCAACGCAAACTTTGCTATGCTAAAGTCAGTTGCCACCTTCAAGTGGTCTCCTCTGTTAAACTGAGGATTGCTAATAAAATGAAAGATGTGGTAACGAATCCATGTGTTGTAGTTTGAGTCAGTGAACAAACGAAAATGACGGGTCTTGTGAGCCACCTTGAAATGGTGAAGTTAATATCACAACACTTTAAAGGCCCAGGACGCGTCTGTCCTTAGAATGGGCGGAATCTTGGTTGGTGTCGCTACTTTATGCTAGGAGCGGCCAAATATATAAAAAAGAGGAGTTACTTCGTCAAACCAACATTAAAAAATTCCATTGGAAAAAACTAAAAGGAGTAATTCCACAGATGGCAATTCCTTCATAGTGTCTTCTTCGAAAGAGACCGATTCCATAGATTCTAGATCTAGGGTGATCAGCTTTTGCAATACTCAGAATCATCAATACGAGTGGTAGTGTTTCAGACCATGGTATTGAATAAAGCTACTGTACAAAAACATGAATTATGCAGTCCTCTCATGGTCTCAAACAAAACAAAACGGTCACCACCTCGTAGTACATCATTAATAAATCTAAATGAGTCATAATGATGAAACGCTGAACTTATGTCCAAAAAGGATAATGCAATTCATGAATGCAAAAACAATATAACCAATTATAATTAATGACATAAAACCAATAGAAACAGAGTAAATGTTGACAAAAAATAAAAGGAAAAAGGATACAAATATTCCGTCACCGCTAATTTTGGAAAATAAAAATATAACTGCAGTTATACATTAATACCCTTATTATGATGGGCGAAGCGAATAGCTAATCGAGTCGAATGGATTAGGCGAATCGAATGACATTTTAAATTATGATCGGCGAATGATTCCGTTCCCCAGATGCAAAATGTTGCTTTCGAAAGACGTCAAAAAACCTACCAAAAGTAATAAGATTAACACCACACATATTTATGTATGTATGTGTGTAGATCGCTTTTGCCCTTTTGCAAAAACAATTGAATTTTCCTATTCCTTAAGCAATGTCGGGGTTGTTCTCCATTAATTTAATTAAGTGCTCGAATTGCTTTTGGTAGGTTTTGTTCACTCTTACATTAATATTATTATTTTTTTTAGAAAAATTATGATTTTGGCCTATTTTCATTTAAAAAAATTTGTTGCTATATTTTTCAGTCTAGAATACACAAAATAAAGATAATAAAAATTTAAGTTTGCAATTATTTGATTTTAAGTTTTGTAATTATGAAAGTGCTTTTAAAATTTTATAATTGTTATAAAAGATGCGTCGTTTCAAGTTGTCCCCTATATAAAAACAAACATAATAAAAAAATTTTAAAAAAACTTGTATAAGTTCTAAAGTTTCTGACACGGTAGTTTAGGTAAATTAGCGAGTTAGCGTTACTAACAATGTGAAAAAAAGTCCTAATAAAACTATAATCATATACATACATATGTACCTTGAAAAAATTATATTGATTATACCCGTACGAACGTATGTTCGAAGGGTATACTAAATTTGCCTTACCGTTTGTAACGCTAAGAAATAACGGTGTTAGATATAGACTCAAGTGTATGTTTTTGATCAGCGTAAAATTCTGAGTTGATTTAGCTTTGTCTGTCCGTCCGTCCGTCCGAACGATAACTCAAAAACTAATTGAGCTAAGTTCACCAAATTTTCACAAATGATTTATTGTAGTAAGTGCCAGAACCCTTTTTAAATTGGACATGATCGGGGTACCGGTTCGGGTAGCTACCATACAATTTCAAAATTTATTTGGCTATATCTCAGAAACTATAAAAGTTATGGCATTGAAATTTCACCCAAACGAATATATTAGTAGGGCCAATGTGTCACATAAAAGTCGTTGAAATTACTTGGCTCCTTCTGGTACCTGCCATACAACTTCAAAATTTATTTGGCTATATCTCAGAAAATATAAAAGTTATGGTATTGAAATTTCACACAAACGAATATATTAGTAGGGCCAATGTGTCACATGAAAGTCGTTGAAATTACTGGGCTCCTTTTGGTACCTGCAATACAACTTCCAAAATTATTTGGCTATATTTCAGAAACTATTAAAGCTATGGTATTGAAATTTCACACAAACGAATATATTAGTAGGGCCAATGTGTCACATAAAAGTCGTTGAAATTACTTGGCTCCTTCTGGTACCTGCCATACAACTTCAAAAGTTATTTGGCTATATCTCAGAAACTATAAAAGCTGTGATATTGAGATTTCATACAAGTGAATATATTAGTAGGGCCGATGTGTCTCGTAAAAGTCGTTGAAATTACTTGGCTCCTTCTGGTACCTGCCATACAACTTCAAAAGTTATTTGACTATATTTGAGAAACTATTAAAGCTATAGTATTGAAATTTCACACAAACGAATATATTAGTAGGGCCAATATGTCTCATAAAAGTCGTTGAAATTACTTGGCTCCTTCTGGTACCTGCCATACAACTTCAAAAGTTATTTGACTATATCTCAGAAACTATAAAAGCTGTGATATTGAGATTTCACACAAGTGAATATATTAGTAGGGGCGATGTGCTTGATAAAATTCGCTAAAATTTCTTGGCTCTTTCTGGTAGCTGCCATACAACATCAATAGTAGTTTGACACAACCAGTATTTTGAATAACACATAGTATTGAAATTTTGCATAAATTAATATGGTAATACGGCAACTTAAAGTCATAGTCTGCCCCATAGTTAGTTATGGCACATTAGTTATTCGCACATAGGATAACAAATTCGTACGGGTATCACAGAGTTGACAAGGTCAACTCTATTTTTTTTCTCGTTTTTAATATAAAAAGAATTCACATATGCAGTAATTTTTATGAATTATGAAGCATATAGGTTTAATTAATTTAGTATCCACATGAAAAATACATAGATACATATATACATATGTGATTATATCAGCAGTATGCATTGTGGGAGATGTATCTTACAAAATTAGCAAACTTGTTAATATCAAATTTAGGTACATTTTCTCAAATTTAAAATGAAAATTTTTGTTTGATTTTAGTGCAACTAAATAATTCGAAAAAAAAAATTACAATTTTTTTTTTCCTGTAGTGTAGCAATTATTGAAATCTTTAAAAATGAAGGGAACGTGAAATATTAAAATATATTAAAACACTAATAAATTGATTTTTTTTTAAATCAATTTTTTAATGTTTTAACAACACAAAACTTTAAAAATGTAAGCACTAGTAAAGTAGAAAAAGATTGAATTTTAACTTTTTCTAACTAAAAATTTGAAGAAAGTTGATTTTATGGGAGACTTATGATGTTAAAAAGGGCCAATGTATGTATTATGTTGATATTAGATCCCATAAGAATACGTGTAAATTCGTTAGCTGTGAACTGTCACTCTCTTAAGGCACAGACTTGCATTTCTGTCAGCCGTGAAAAATATGTTACATTTATATTATTTTGATTTTTGGTTTCATTTGCCAAGCTTGTCACACAGAATTTTTATTCTACAGATTTGATAGCTCATTCGCCCAAAATTTAGGCGAATTCGCTAATCATAATGCAAAAAATTTTCGAAACGAAAAACGAAAATTCGCTTTGCCGATCATAATAAAAGGCATTGCTGGAAAGTGAATGATAATTAGTGAATAAATGTAAATTATGATGCTGGATAATAATACTCAGTCACTCAAAGGAAAAAAATATCAGATTTTTGTACATAACGTCAAGATATAACTTGACCTTAATCATATGTTTGCCATTTTTTTTATATTTTGCTGTATAACAGAAATTAAAATCTGGTGCATATTTCAACGAAGCTCAATAAATCAGTCTACAAAAATTATGAAAATTGCAAAATTTTTCTCTAGGTCGGATGTCTGATAAATATATATTTATGTGTCTTTGATTTCAGTACATACATAATGTAGCTTTTATAAATTATGGTAAAAAATCTTTTTTTAAAATTTTCATACATCAACATATATTTAATTCAACAACACAATTAAATATCTCTAGAAAAGCACTCATGTATGCGACAGAAATCCGTATACATGGAAAGTGTACTAAAGTGACAACGAGAGCCTTTACATGTGATAGCTTTACATCGACCTAAGTCGTTGCGTGACAGTTCTGTTGTATGTAGTGGAGTTGAATTACAACTTGAACGTTTGTCATAATCCTCCAAAATAGGACGAAAATTAAGTCTATTTTGCCGTGATGAGGCATATGATTCATTTTGATTTACAATTATTTCTTCTCTTCCATCCATATATTCATTATTATTACATTCAGCGGCAACATTTAAAGTTTTATACCCGTTTGTGTCAGAAATGGTTTCCAGAACGTTTTTTTCCGGAATATCCCTATTTTCACTTAACTTGAAAAGTTTGAAAAGGTTTTTAATGACATCGTAATTATTTTTTATTTTATTGCACAAATTTACTAGAAGAAAAGAAAAATTTATATAAATTGTGTTTTTTTTTAATTAAAATATTTGATATTATTCACCTATAAGAATTGCAAGTAGTACTTTCAACAACAGAATCAAATTTAAATTGAAAAGGTCATAATTAGCGCATACGAAGTTTATCAAAACAATTCCAAGAAGTAAAAAGCGACTGCTTGTTGAAGCATTTATGAAAATCAAACATATCATTCCTAAAAGAAGGTATAGCGTGTGAATAATTAAAATACTGCAACGATGAGAATAATCATCTAGAAACAAAGTAAATAAAATGGTATTTAAAGTTAAGTGACATTTCATTTAAAAGTATTTACCTCCAGCACCTAATATTGGTTCTATCCATTTAACATTGGCATTAAAATTTTGTTTCAGCTTATCAATTTGGTTAACAAAATTTTGTAAAACTTCATTTAAGTATTTTAATTTTTGAACGGCACCTTCGAAATTTTCATTAGTTTTTTTTGTATAATTTTCAACAACCACGTTAGTATCTAATAATTGCTTTGATATTCGGGTTGAAACTTCATTTATTTTTACCAAATCGTCAAAAAAATCTTTGAAAATTTCTTTTGTTTCAGTGTTTTGTTCATTAAGCTCATTTAAGTTTTTAACTAAAAAATTATTTCAATAAAGATATAAAATTCTAAAAGTAATTATAAAAACAAAATTTTAGTATGAAACAAAAAAAATTATAGAAGCACTGTTGAAAAAAACTTGCCAATTTCAGATTTAAGTTTTCCAATAAATAAACTAAGATCAGCGCGGCCGCTTCTTAAAACAGCCTTTTCCCTTAACATTTCTTTTAAATTTTCTTCAATTGAATTTCTTTGTGAATTTACTAAGTTTAATAAGTCACTTTGTTTTTCTAGAAGTTTTAATTGGTTATCTGATATGTCCTCAATAGTATTAAGCGTAGCCTTTTCTAATTGACTTTGTGATGCTCTCAAACGTTCAACTTGAAGTATTAATTTATTTATAGTTAATTCCGTCATACCACGAAACTGATTCTGTCTTATTGATAAACATACTGATTTAGTTCTACTCAAAACATTTCCATATGATACCTTGATATCATGATTCATCTCTGATATACAATCACTTAAAGAAACTTTTGTAGAACAATTAATGACAGAACGTTTTTCTATAACATGCTGGCAATTCATTAAAGAAATTGCTAGTTTTCCAAGTTCTTCGTCGGTTAGCACATTGCATGAATTTTTCAACGACAAAATAACCTTGAAGGAATACATACATATGTATGTTATATGAATATTAATAATATAAAGGGCTATTTTTCATATTTTAACAAATTGTTTTTATTTTAAATTTTATCCTTAATATATATGTATCTGACTGGAAAAATTATTTTTAAGTTAAGTGTTTTTTCTTACTCTCTGTTGGCAGAAGTCCAAATCGGAAAGACGTATTCCAAGCACTCTAGATATATCCATAATAAATTGGTCATTGTTTTCACTAAATTCGAATGGAATAACTGGTGATGAAGAGTCACTGTGCTCAATATCTGTTCGGAAATTTTGAACTAAAATGTATTTAACAAGATAAAATTAATATTTATTTGCAAATTCATTCAGTTTCATTAACACCCTACTGAATAATTCTACAAAATGATAGATCAATTTTATTTTTTCCATAATCATAAAAATATTCAGTCATAAACATAACAAATTTAATAAAATTTTTTTTTATATAGATTACACATTTTTGTACACATATGTATGTGCATATATGTATATGTAGGTAACTTAAGAGCGTGATTTAAAAAAAGAAATAATTTTTTGCATAATTTTTAATTTAAATGGTCAAATTTTTTATACGATACTACTAATGCTTATTATTATTAGAATTTACTTATTCACATTTTTTAAAAAAAGAACTTAGAATTTATATCAGCTCGGTCTTAAATCAAATGTATGTATATAAACATACATACATAGATACATTTTTCAAAAACAAAATTCTAACAAACGAAGATTTTTCTTTCACTTAAAAACTAAAATAACTACCCAAATAAATTGATACTTATTGACTGAGATTGATGGAAAAGCTGTATTCAACTTCTGCATAAATTCCCAGAACTATAACCCATATTTATTAGCCGATGAAACATCTTAATTTGAATAAAAACCTAAGAAACAAAATTATACAACCTAGGAATTTAATGTTATACAATTTGTATTCGCTTTTTGTTTATGAACTTCAAATTTTTCGGTACTGAAATGTAAAAATAGTTTCATCTACCTTCATTCTACAGTAATTTCATCTTTCCCCAGTTGTATTGTAAATAAAGGATATGAATTATGTTTATTTGCAAGTAAATATTATTTACTTCTTTTTTAATTAAAAACTTCACCGCGTTAGTCTAAAACAAAAACAAAGTATGCACTGGCATACATACTTTAATATAAAGTACATATCAAATACTTCAAAAATTCAGTAAAAACCAGTAAATACTAACCATTTCTATTTGGCCATATCCAATCTAAAATTGACCCGTTTGAGAAGTTTATAAACATATTTAAATACAACAATACGGCAATAAACGAAGAGTAACATTTTCTAAAAAGAAATAAAAAAAACCTTTTTGAAATCCAATCGAATTTTGTAAATTTTATTTTTAAATCTTGCTTTTTAATAACCTTAAACCCATTTTATTTTGAATACTTTTTCTGCATTAAACAAACGCATGTTTGTAGCTTTTTAAAGTATAACTATAGGAAAGATATGTACATATGTAATTTTAAATACTTTCAAACACATACACCTCACGCTGAGGTAATTTTCTTTTATAAAAAATTTTCCAGTAATTTCCACTGACAGCCAGGGCTGCCATAAATTGAATTTCAAAAAATTGTAAAACCCAGATATGTGATACCAAGGACAAAAGAAAATTGGTACATTTTTTTTCATTAATTTTGAGTGCTCTGCCCCAATTAAGTAATTCTAAATTATAAAATATATAAACGAAATATTCTCATTCAACTAATGAACAAAATCTAACATTTATTTATTTGAATAATAAATTAATCATTTTTTGGCATTTATCTGCATTCTGCATTGAATCGAAAATATATAAAGATTGACAATCATAAGAGAATGGTGAAAATTCATGAGCTTGACCAACGAATTAGAAATACTAAAGCAAGGAAAAAACAATGAAGCCATTTCCAAAGTCGTAACAGGAGCGTATTTATTTTATTTTCTTGTTTGGCCTTAACTATGAAATATGTGTAATTTGTAAGAAGGATAAGTTGAATTTTTTTTTTAAACTAAAAACTAAAAGAAATTTCCAAATATTTTTCCATTTTAGAAATCTGACAAAGCAAATTTAAACAATTCTCATTATTTTTTTTCTCTTTGAATAAATTTATTTTATAAACTGCAAATAACTAAAAGTATTTTAATATCACAATATTTTATTACCCTCGAAAATGAGAATATTTTGTTAAAAAATTTCTTATGTTATCCGATTTGTTTAACAATTTTACTGAACAAAATTAATAATAATAAATGTAATTTCATATATATTTTAATAGCTCTAAGACAGTACAATTTTTAACAAATTTTAATTAATATCATTATGTAGATGGGATGTTGTCGCGCTCTCCTTTATTCATAAATTGAAGTTACTAATTCCTTCACACACTAATTCAATTATTTTGTTGGTAAACAAATCTTCACTCTATAAAGAAAAATATATTTCAAATAATGTACATATACACCTTTTTCTTTTTCAACAAATTTTTTTCTTTTTTTCACTTGTTAAATTTTTATAAAATAATTATTTTTTAATTAGTATTGAATATTTTATGATTTTTAATTTCAAAACTGCACTAATTTTATAAATAAAATAACAAAATTTTCTTTAATTACTTTTTATACTAGCGCGACGTACTTTTCTAAAAAAAAAAAAAGCAGGAAAATTTGGTATTCAATGTTAAATTCAGTTTAACAATGCTTAGAGCAAAGAGATTTACCTGAAATTTTTGGCTTCACTCTGTTTTTTTTTTTTTGAGATACGATCTTTTAGAGAGTGTAAAGGTGGATTCATTGGTTATTCGCTTTTGCAACGAGCTGATGTATTTTGAATGAAAATTTTAATTTTTGACATTCTCATTATTTTGAGAGCAGCATTTTTTTTGGCTCTCTCAAAAAACCTGGATTCCTTGGTTGGTCATTTTTGAGCTGAATTATTTGTAGTCGAACTATTTTTTCTCTTGATTGTTCATTAGTGCGTCTGAAAAAAGCTGATCGTTTTTTTTTATTATGCATTTATTACTTTTTTGACAAGGATTATAATTATGTAGTTTTAATAGTTCAGTATACGTAAATTTGACGTTTTAAAAAACCTCCGCACTAAAGTTGAAGTTGATTCAAGTTTTTGAGAGAATGAAAAAAAACTGTACTAAAAAGAGAATGTCAAAAATTCAAATTTTCATACAAAATACATCAGCGATGAACCAATGAATTCAGCTAGTTGAATCGAATTCAACTTCAGTACAGAGGTTTTTGTAAAATATCAATTCAAAAGTCAGAAAATTGGCATAAAATTGTAATTTAAATGTGAACGTTGAAGCAGAAGTAACTATGAAATAAAAAATAAAATATTTATTTTATTTTTACACGATGAAGTAAAAACTAACTACGGAATATTAAAAATATTTATTTTACAATTCTGTATAGTATTTGTTAGATTTTTCTAATATGTTACGTTTTTTGGTTTTTTGTATTTACATATATTAATAGGGAAGTTATCAGCGTTATAAATTAAAATGCGATTTGGAAATCTGGAAAAGAAATGGAAACGAACGCAACAAAAAGTAATTACTTGCAAATACATAAATTATTTTTGTACGATGCACCTAGATTTTTAATTTAACATAAACAGGTATTGTAATAGAAGAGACAATAATCGAACCAAAAATAATAATAGCTAGTAGATAACATCTGTTCTTTTGCCTAATGGTTTTTAAAACCACAACTTTAATGCTGTTGCAAGTATAATTAGAATGCTCTTTTTTAATAACATTATGTAAAATATTAATGTCTTTATATCTAACAAGTCCCAATGCTAAGAGAGAAACTTGAAAGCACGACCATATTTTATATGAGTTTTTTTAAATCGAAGTGGCTATTTTTTGAGAAGAAATATTAAAATAAATTCACACTTATTATAAAGCAGGTAAAACTTCGAAAATATATTTGAAAAATCAAAAAAATGTATTAATATTTTCATTGATAATTATTTTAAAATTAAAAAAAAGCGGAAAAACAACAAGCACAACCTTCGGCTTCAACGTTTTATATGTTACTGAAAGCATTTCATTAATTTTACGTGAACAGCTTTTTTTTCCCATAGGATAAGTTAACGCAAGATATAGGAAGTAACTGGGGTGTCAAGTTGAAAATATAATTAATGAAAGATAATTATTAAATATTGATATGAATACATAGTAAAGAAAAAATTTGAAGAGGGAATTAGAAAATAATATCTAAAATACAATCAAATATTATTTTTTAAATACAAATTTTATATACACTTCTAAATTTTCCCTCTATTTTTGAAAAAATTTTTTAGAACTTAATATATTACTTAAGAAAAAAAATATTTAAAAGGTTTTGGAAAAGACAATAATATATATTAATGACCGGATTCAAATATCTTTTTTATTTTTGAAATAAATAGTATCTTTGCAAATGATTCAAAAACTCCGATCGTAAAATGACAAGTAGCAGGTACTGATATCCGTAAATTTTTTTCCGTTTGCGTTTACTATTAAGATTCATACACAGGCAGGGCCACTTTATAAATAGATTGCTCTTGTTTCCTTGTTAATAAAATATGAAGGAAGATCACAACAAAATATTTGAAGCACTCAATATAACTTGTTTGAAATAGTTTTAAAATAATTATTTAAAAAAAAATTGATTGGAAGTAGGTACATATATATTTATTTTTAATAACTTAAAATCTAATTGAAATTATTTGAAACAATTCTATAAGTAACGTGTAAATAACCGAAATGAGATAATTCAAATTGTTGAAATGTGTCGACCTAATATTACTTTTATTAACATTATTGTTAGCCGACATTACTCAACTTACCTTATTGAGAAACACAAAATGTGCATGAAAAATCATACATCCTTCCTCATTAATATTTGAAACAATACTGAAATATGAATTTAAAATTTTTTTTCATTTTTTCTTTGGGGGACAAAAGTTGGCATGGGTTCTAGTCAGTCTCACATTTTCCTAACATGTGAAACTGAAAATGCTAGGAAATGCCCTCTGAAAACATCAGCTCTGCCAACAAATCCGACTCTCACCTCCCAGAAGGTAGGTAATATAGTTATCTGCCGGGTGTCTCCTGCGCAACTTACTTAGTAAGGGTGACGAGAACGGATGAAAGCGAGTACTCGGCGCTTAATCCGGGTATCGTTGGTTAAGAAGCGCGCGGGCGGTAAATCCAGAAGCTTCTGACCTAGAATAGGCGGCTCCCTGGTCTGCGTCTGATCGCTGACGGACAGCAGTTTTTGAATCCCGGCAGTAGGTATAAAATGCAGAATTTAATCATTTGTGCAATGGGCAAAACAAAAAGATTTAGTACCCCAGGTGGTAATTCAACTACGCTGGAGAATCCACCCTCTTCGGAGGTCGGCTCTACGGATTCTGGGGAGAGCTATTTATTGCATTTGATTTATCCGTTCAGGAGGAACACGAAAACCCGGTGTTCACCACCTACATCTGATGTGCGGATTTTAGAAAAGAATAGAAATATAGAAGGTGGACTACCGAACATTCAAGCTCCACAGACCAATAAGGATATAAACATGAGTAAAGCTCAAGACAAAGAAAGTGATGATCAGAATGCTGACATACACAAAATGATTAGCCAACTAGAACAGCTCTGTGTGGCTTTGAAAAGCGAGGTTCTTCAACTGTGGGCTGAAAATAAGAAGCTAAAGAAAGAGAAGCATACGCAAATTACAAACAATAAGTCTAATGTGAGCAGTCATAAAGAAAAAGTTAGGAGGAAAGAAAAAAAATTTTTTTTTTTTTTTTACCGAGAGGAAGGGTGAAAAATCTCGAAAGACACTGCCAGACGAGAAGCAGTAGTGTGGAACTTTAATCCACTAAAAAACACGCTCCTCAAAATAATCTATAAAATAATCAATTTTGCTCTAACTTTTTTGATTATTTGTAAGCTTTTGATCTGGCACAATAGCGTACTAAGTATTCATTGTTCCAGATCAAAAACTTTAAACTAACTCGAGAGATCTCGTACGTTTAAGTCTCCTAATAAAGTTTTGATTGTCAACCTATCGAGCCGCCTCGATGTTGACATCATTGGATAAACGCATTTTATGATTGGATGCTTGCTTTTTAATTTCGTCTGTGACACTTAGGATCGTCAAACCCCTGTGTATATTGACATTACGGACATACCAAGGGCCGTTTACAATGTTTCGTAATGAATACCGTAAGCCCAGACAGGCTTAAATATTTGATTATATATCAAAACTTTGTTGTATATTGTCAATTTAGAACGCCTCCAAATGCAAACTTTCTGTATTCCTCCTCTAGTTGAGATCTCTTTTTCTTTATTAGCTCCTTCCATCTGAGCTTCGCGTCCAACGTCATTTCCAAATACTTCGCCATGTTTGCGCACGGAGTCAAGACGCCATTTATTCGAACTGAAAATGAATTGTCACTTTTCCTATTAGGGAAATTTACGTGTACTGATTTCACCTCGTTAAGTTTTATATTCCATTTTCTAGTCCATTTTGAGATTTCATCACTGGCCCTTTGCAATTTTTGTGTAGATTAATTTTCATTTCGTCCTATTGTGATAACTGCTGTATCATCAGCAAATGTAGCTGTTGTCATTCCTTCCGATTGAGGAGTATCACACGTGTAAAGCAAGTATAATATCGCGCCCAATGTACTCCCCTGTGGTACCCCCGACCTGATATCTCTAAGCGAAGAAACCTCCTTTTCCTGTTTAACTCGAAATAACCTATTAGTCAGGTATGATTCGAGCAGGTCAACATACTTCCTTGATAGTAATCCACAATGCCAAACAACATACTGTTTTTTCTTTCAGTGAAATTTCTATTAGGTCAGTTATTCTATGAATCTGATCTATGGTTGAGTGGTTCCGGCGAAAACCAAATTGATGATTCGGGATTAACCTTTTACTTTCAATTAACCACTTAACGACAGAACTGACATCTATAATACGAAACACAATTAACAATGCGATCGTTGTGAAAAAATTAAAAGCAGTAAAAAACAGTATGCTGCAGCGTGGATTGATTCTGAACGTGTTTAAATTATTGAAATAAAAAATTATTGGTATAGAAAATATACGAAAAACAGAGAATCAGAATACTTAAGAAATAAATACAAGTATTTGGCAAATAAGGCAACTGCATTAAAAAGAAAAAAGAGATCTGAATATGATTGCAAGCAATTTAGCGAAGCAGGAAATGATCCAAAAAAACTATGGATGTGTATTAATAGATTAATTACTAATAAAACTAAAGAAAAAGATGTATTTTTTGATAATTGTACTAATGAAAATGAGCAAATTATTAAAATTAATGAGTTTAACAAGTTTTATAGTAAAATTGGTGAAAAAATGGCAAAAAATTTTAAGAAAACATTATTTATACCAAAAATCAGAACTGATAAGAGGATCACCTTTACAAAAATAAGCATCACTGAATGTAAAAAAGTAATTGATAGTCTGTCTAATACCAACTCCAGAGGATTTGATGATATTCCTCTTATATTAATAAAAACTTGCAAAGAAGAACTCGCCTTAAGCCTAATAAAAATAATAAATTTGTCACTGCAAAGTGGTGTGATGCCAGATTCTTTGAAAATCAGTAGAGTAATACCAATTTATTAAAGCAGTGGAAGCGCATCCAATATAGATAATTTTAGACCCATAGCTATATCATCGGTGCTAAGCAAGGTAATTGAAACAGTAGTCAATAATCAACTTACAAACTACTTAATTAAGACAAAATTAATGTCAAGTCGCCAATATGGGTTCAGACTAAAATCAAGCACTCAGGCCGCTCTTTTTGATGTAGTTTCAGAAATCCAACTTGGTCTAAACAAAAAGCAAAAGGTTGCAGCAGCATTTTTTGATGTGAGTAAAGCTTTTGACTCAGTTGACACAAATATACTGCTGAGAATATTGTATGAACATGGCATAAAAGGAAATGAAAACAACTGGTTTAAAAGCTATTTAAGCAACAGAAAACAGTATGCTGAGTGTAGTAATATGAAAAGTCAAATAGAAACTACCTTGTATGGAGTGATACAAGGCAGCTCGCTAGGTCCAAGTCAGTTTGCTTGTTATATTAGTAGTCTAGTAAATCTTCACTTGCAAGGAAAGCAAATCATGTTTGCTGATGACTTGGTAATAATCTATAATGAAAATTCGTACCAGCAACTAGAACAAGTAATAAACCAAGACATGCAGTTAATAAGACAATGGATGGTATTACACAAGTTAAATATTAACGCTAACAAAACCAAAATAATGCTCTTTAAAAGTAAATCTAATAAAAAACTAGAAGTGGAGTTTAACGGAAAAAAGTTAGAATTAATTCGAGAATACAAGTATTTGGGCGTGATAATAGATAACGATTTAGCCTGGAAAGAACAAATCATGGCGCAACTAAAGAAGGGAAAAAGAATTGCTGGATTATTCAGATTAATATCAGTAAGAGTACCATATAAAATTAAGAAAATGGTTTATTATTCGTTGTTCCACTGCACAATAATGTACGCAGTACAAATTTGGGAAAATGTGTACAATAAAGATCTAGAAATGCTACAGAGAGTACAGAACAAAGCCATAAAAATTTGTATGATTATGCTAGAAGAACATCAACTAGAGATGTCCACAAAGAAAATAGTATATTACCACTAAAACTATATATTGAAAATAAGCTTGCTACTCATGTACATCTCATGATAACTAATAATATTAATACTAATACCAAAACTACATTTAATAGACAAGTTCATTCTTATGTAACAAGACATGCATACTCAATTACTGTCTAATCTGTGTTAAAAATGTTTTAATTGTTAAATCCAAATATTTTATATATAAATTTACGTAATTTGCAATTGATAATTATTATCTACCTACCTGTAGAATTATAGATTGTAATATTTTTGAATTATTTTTGTTGCACTGAACTTAGAATTAAGAATTTAAAAAATGAACACAAAGAATGAATTGTAACTAAACACTGTACGAGCTTCCCAGCTCATATGTGAATTGAATTGAATAAATAATAATAAATAATTAAAGGCTGAAGTCTTCTCAATAAAAGTTTCTCTAGCAGTTTTGAAATCATCGGCAACAATGAGATTGCTCTACAAGAAGTCGCCCAGTCTATAGGTTTGTCAGGTTTGTGCAGCATGATTATCTCTGCAACTTTCCAAAGTTCAAGCACGTAATGGAACCTTATACACGCATTTATTAGGCGCGTAAGCATCGTTATACTCCTTTTGGGTAATTCTTTCAAAATATCGGCCGTTATTAGGTCAAATCCTGAGGCCTTTTTAGGTTTAAGAGTCCTGATTTCTTCTATAACATCTCTTTCTTTGACAATAATTGGAATAGTCATGCTATCCCCAACAAAAGCAGATTCCTCATTTTCATACACGCCCTAGCTGTCATGTGTGCAGAATATATCGGCCAAATGATCCGCAAACGCATTTGCCTTATCCTTGTCAGTTTTTGCCCACGTTCCATCTTTATTTTTAATAAGAGCGGGATGTTTGATAGGTTGCTTCATTTTCTTTGTTGCCCTCCAAAGTGAGTAATTGGTGTTTTAGTTGCTGCGATTCACGATTATATCTCGTTTGTCAGTAGGATCACGCGTTTGCTGCCACATCTTTCTCGCTTGCCTGCTCCGTCTTACTTTTGCTAGTATATGTGGGGGATAGTTAATGCCGCCCCCTTCTAATAACATTAATTTTGGAACTATTCTAAGCCGCATTTTGAATAATTTTAGTAAAGTTTTCGGCCTCCTCATCTATGTGCTGGGTCGCTCCTATTCTTTTCCTTAGATCTATTTGTCTTTCAATCTCTTAGCGAAATTTTGACCAATCTGTAGTTCCATTTGTCAGCGCAGGTTTCGCTCTTTTCATAACTATATTTTCCTTAAGTTCAAGAATAACCAGCGAATGATCGGAGTTAAGATCATAGTTATCATGTACCTCGATGAAATTTTTCGCAATCCGTTTTGTTATGAAGAAATCTATTAAATCTGGACACTTATTAACATCGCTTGGCCAATACGTTGGCTTCGCAGTAGAGTGAAAAAGGCACCCTGTGCCGCCAATTGCTGTCCTAAGTTCTCTTCCTCTAGTTGAAGTGTGCCTTGAAGCCCAATCAGTGTGCTTGGCGTTAAAGTCACCCCCCAATATAAATCTATCGCTTAGGTCTGTCAAAACCATTTCTGCCGTAATTTCAAATCTGGGGAATCGATATAATGCAACCACTCTAAATTTTTGCTTAGTCGATCTGAACTGCTGTCATTTGCATTCCCTCGGTTTGCATCTGGTGCAAATCGCAATGCACCACATTTTCTTTTATTATTATCCCGTTCCGCCCTTCGCTATATCTCCAGGGTGGTTCGAGTTGTAAATTCTATAACCTGGAAACCAAATCCTGCTTCTTAAGGTCATATGTGTTTCAGTTACGAGGCACATGTCTATATTCTGTGTATGTAGAAAAACTTAAAGCATATCCTTTTTATTTGCAATATCATTGAAATTTCATGTTGCTATTTTAAAATTACCTCGTGTCATCATTTACCAGGTCTTTTGGTATTCGATTTTTTCCCTTCGCTCTCTAAAATGCTCAATCTCTGAGAGGTTTTGTCCATCATATCTAGCATGTTCTGCATCATATTTTGCATTTTATACAAAACATTCACGTTACTGGCCCTTGCTTTATTGCTCGTGCCACCGTAATCAGTTTTCGTTTGGAAAACGTTCTTGTATGTTACATGTTTTGAAACTATTCTCGAGGTAAATTGCCTCAGTGGCCATTCAGAATTCTTCAAGTTGTTGATGCTGTTCTTATTTCTACGTTTTTGCAGTTCCTTAGCTACAATGCATCCCCTATAGTTTGCTGGGTGGGCCTCCAAGTAATTGGAACACTTTGCTGCAGTACTCTTTGGCTTACTACAATCTGATGTTAAGTGCCTGCCTGTACATTTAACACAATTCGGTTCTCTCTGGCAAAATTTTTGTGTATGCCCATACCTTTGACACCTTTTACACTGCGGAATGGTCCTATTCTTTCGAAGTGCCTCTATCCTAACTTTGATCTTGTTTATGTGATCGATTTCATAAATTTTTTTCATCTCCTCTTCATTTGAGAATTTAACATAAACAACGGTAGAGCACCATAATGCTTTTCCCATTTTCTTTTATTTTTTAATTTTATTGGTTACATCTAAGATCTTGTAACCCCTCGAGCTTAGGTCTTCTTTTATATCTTCCGGTTTACAACTGGGGTGAAGATTTCTTACCATGACTTTTATGATAATATGGTTTTAAAAACCTTAACATTGATACTCTAAATAATGTCTTTACATCTAATAAGTCCCAATACTCAATTTTTTTTATGAAATATTACGAATTTTTGGCTTCGTTCCGATTTTTTTCTTTAAATGCCACTGATCGTGTTATATTTCTTATTTTTTTTTCTTTTTTTTTTACGTAAAAAAGAGTTTAATATTTTAAAAAATCTCAAGATATTATACACATTTTTTAAAAAGCTTCCCATTTAAATTCTATTGCACGAAAAAGAAAGAAAGGCAGGAGGAAAGAAAAAATGATAAAAAATTTCAAATTTCTATTTCAGTATGGTTTAAAATGTTAATTAGGAAGGATGTATGATTTTTAATGCACATTTTGTATTTAATAAGGTAATTTGAGTAGTGTCGGCTAACAAAAATGTTAATAAAAGTAATGTAGGTTGACGCATTTCAACAATTTGAGTTATCTCATTTCGGTTATTTATACGTTACTTATAGAATTGTTTTAAATAATTTCAGTTAGTTTTTAAGTTATTAAAAATAAATATGTATGTACCTACTTCCAATCAATTTTTTTAAATAATTATTTTAAAACTATTTCAAACATGTTATATGGAGTGCTTCAAAAATTTTCTTGTGCGCTTCTTTCATATTTTATTAGCAGGTAAACAAGAGCAATCTATTTATAAAATGGCTCTGCCTGTGTATGAATCTTAATAGTAAACGCAAACGGAAAAAAATTTACGGATATCAGTACCTACTACTTGTCATTTTACGATCGGAGTTTTTGAGTCATTTCCTAAGATACTATTTATTTCAAAAATAAAAAAGATATTCGAATCCAGTCATTAAAATATATTATTGTCTTTTCCAAAACCTTTTAAATATTATTTTACTTTGGTAATATATTAAGTTTTAAATATTTTTCTCAAAAATAGAGGTAAAATTTAGAAGTGTATATAAAATTTGTTTTCAAAAAATAATATTTGATTGTATTTTAGATATTATTTTCTAATTCCCTCTTCAAATTTTTTCTTAACTATGTATTCATATCAATATTTAATAATTATCTTTCATTAATTATATTTTCAACTTGACACCACAGTTACTTCCCACATCTTGAGTTAACTTACCCTATGAGAAAAAAAGCTGTTCACTTAAAAATAATGAAATGCTTTCAGTAACATATAAAACGTTGAAGGCGAAGGTCGTGCTTGTTGTTTTTCCGCTGTTTCAAGAATTTTAAAGTAATTATGAATGAAAATATTAATATATTCAATTGATTTTTTAAATGTATTTTCGAAATTTTACCTGCTTTATAATAAGTGTGAACTTATTTTGATATTTCTTCTCAAAAAATAGCCACTTCGATTTAAAAAAATTCATATAAATTGAGGTCGTGCTTTCAAGTTTCTCTCTTAGCATTGGGACTTGTTAAATATAAAGACATTTATTTAAAATTTTTTATCATTTTTTCTTTTCTCCTACCTGCGTTTCTTTTTCGTGCAATAGAATTTAAATGGGAAGCTTTTTAAAAAATGTGTATAATATCCTGAGATTTTTTACAATATTAAACTCTTTTTTAAGTAATAAAAATGAAAAAAATAATAAAAAATATGACACTATCAGTGCATTAAAAGAAAAAAACAGGAACGAAGCCAAAAATTCGTAAAATTTCGTAAAAAAAATTGAGTATTGGGGCTTGTTAGGTATAAAGATATTAACTAGAGTTATTAATTATTGTACTGAGAGTTAAGCTCCCATCAAAAGAGTTATAAACGCATATAAATTTCATACCAAAACTAGTATGAAAGTTACCAAAACTAGTATGAGAGTTACGAAAACTCTCACAAGCCATTTATTATAGTGTTATTAGAAAAAAAAAGCAACTCATTGTATAATAAATATAGCGGTCATACTTCGAACTTTATAAAAAATATATCTATTCCGCTTTTAATAAATATTTTTTTAACAAAAATAAAACAATATTTACATATGATATGACATGTAATCAATAAATATTTGTATTCAAAAATTTAATATTATAAAATTATAAATGTGGGAATTTAAAATAATTTTTTTGCGAAGATTATAAATCAAAAAATTAAAATTTTTTTGATAAAAGTTGGTATTCTACTTCAAAAAAAAGCAACGCCAACTAAAAATAATTAAAATTTAAAAAATTTTTATACATATTTTTTAACCCTTTAATATCTTATTTCTTTTTTTTACATAATTTTTAAAATTTTAGAATTATTAAGCAAAAAATAAATATACTAATGTGCATAAATTCAAAATAAAGCTTTATTATATTCAAATAAAACCATAATTTTGCATTTCATTAATTTAATTTAATAATTTCTGTACAATAAATATTTTTCAGACTTCTTTTCAAAAAAAGAATTCTCAGTCTCATGAGGGTTAAAATTTAGATAAGAACCTAAAAACTTCTTAAAGGACTTCTTATAAGAATAAAATTCTATAAGATTTGACATTTTATAAAAATACTTTATGAGAATTAAAATTTTTTATGTCTTGTTGAAAGTAAATCCAGAAGCGTCTGACCTAGAATAGGCGGCTCCCTGGTCTGCGTCTGATCGCTGACGGACAGCAGTTTTTGAATCCCGGCAGTAGGTATAAAATGCAGAATTTAATCATTTGTGCAATGGGCAAAACAAAAAGATTTAGTACCCCAGGTGGTAATTCAACTACGTTGGAGAATCCACCCTCTTCGGAGGTCGGCTCTACGGATTCTGGGGAGAGCTATTTATTGCATTTGATTTATCCGTTCAGGAGGAACACGAAAACCCGGTGTTCACCACCTACATCTGATGTGCGGATTTTAGAAAAGAATAGAAATATAGAAGGTGGACTACCGAACATTCAAGCTCCACAGACCAATAAGGATATAAACATGAGTAAAGCTCAAGACAAAGAAAGTGATGATCAGAATGCTGACATACACAAAATGATTAGCCAACTAGAACAGCTCTGTGTGGCTTTGAAAAGCGAGGTTCTTCAACTGTGGGCTGAAAATAAGAAGCTAAAGAAAGAGAAGCATACGCAAATTACAAACAATAAGTCTAATGTGAGCAGTCATAAAGAAAAAGTTAGGAGGAAAGAAAAAAAATTTTTTTTTTTTTTTTACCGAGAGGAAGGGTGAAAAATCTCGAGAGACACTGCCAGACGAGAAGCAGTAGTGTGGAACTTTAATCCACTAAAAAACACGCTCCTCAAAATAATCTATAAAATAATCAATTTTGCTCTAACTTTTTTGATTATTTGTAAGCTTTTGATCTGGCACAATAGCGTACTAAGTATTCATTGTTCCAGATCAAAAACTTTAAACTAACTCGAGAGATCTCGTACGTTTAAGTCTCCTAATAAAGTTTTGATTGTCAACCTATCGAGCCGCCTCGATGTTGACATAATTGGATAAACGCATTTTATGATTGGATGCTTGCTTTTTAATTTCGTCTGTGACACTTAGGATCGTCAAACCCCTGTGTATATTGACATTACGAACATACCAAGGGCCGTTTACAATGTTTCGTAATGAATACCGTAAGCCCAGACAAGCTTAAATATTTGATTATATATCAAAACTTTGTTGTATATTGTCAATTTAGAACGCCTCCAAATGCAAACTTTCTGTATTCCTCCTCTAGTTGAGATCTCTTTTTCTTTATTAGCTCCTTCCATCTGAGCTTCGCGTCCAACGTCATTTCCAAATACTTCGCCATGTTTGCGCACGGAGTCAAGACGCCATTTATTCGAACTGAAAATGAATTGTCACTTTTCCTATTAGGGAAATTTACGTGTACTGATTTCACCTCGTTAAGTTTTATATTCCATTTTCTAGTCCATTTTGAGATTTCATCACTGGCCCTTTGCAATTTTTGTGTAGATTAATTTTCATTTCGTCCTATTGTGATAACTGCTGTATCATCAGCAAATGTAGCTGTTGTCATTCCTTCCGATTGAGGAGTATCACACGTGTAAAGCAAGTATAATATCGCGCCCAATGTACCTCCCTGTGGTACCCCCGACCTGATATCTCTAAGCGAAGAAACCTCCTTTTCCTGTTTAACTCGAAATAACCTATTAGTCAGGTATGATTCGAGCAGGTCAACATACTTCCTTGATAGTAATCCACAATGCCAAACAACATACTGTTTTTTCTTTCAGTGAAATTTCTATTAGGTCAGTTATTCTATGAATCTGATCTATGGTTGAGTGGTTCCGGCGAAAACCAAATTGATGATTCGGGATTAACCTTTTACTTTCAATTAACCACTTAACGACAGAACTGACATCTATAATACGAAACACAATTAACAATGCGATCGTTGTGAAAAAAATTAAAAGCAGTAAAAAACAGTATGCTGCACCGTGGATTGATTCTGAACGTGTTAAATTATTGAAATAAAAAATTATTGGTATAGAAAATATACGAAAAACAGAGAATCAGAATACTTAAGAAATAAATACAAGTATTGGGCAAATAAGGCAACTGCATTAAAAAGAAAAAAGAGATCTGAATATGATTGCAAGCAATTTAGCGAAGCAGGAAATGATCCAAAAAAGCTATGGATGTGTATTAATAGATTAATTACTAATAAAACTAAAGAAAAAGATGTATTTTTTGATAATTGTACTAATGAAAATGAGCAAATTATTAAAATTAATGAGTTTAACAAGTTTTATAGTAAAATTGGTGAAAAAATGGCAAAAAATTTTAAGAAAACATTATTTATACCAAAAATCAGAACTGATAAGAGGTTCACCTTTACAAAAATAAGCATCACTGAATGTAAAAAAGTAATTGATAGTCTGTCTAACACCAACTCCAGAGGATTTGATGATATTCCTCCTATATTAATAAAAACTTGCAAAGAAGAACTCGCCTTAAGCCTAACAAAAATAATAAATTTGTCACTGCAAAGTGGTGTGATGCCAGATTCTTTGAAAATCAGTAGAGTAATACCAACTTATTAAAGCAGTGGAAGCGCATCCAATATAGATAATTTTAGACCCATAGCTATATCATCGGTGCTAAGCAAGGTAATTGAAACAGTAGTCAATAATCAACTTACAAACTACTTAATTAAGACAAAATTAATGTCAAGTCGCCAATATGGGTTCAGACTAAAATCAAGCACTCAGGCCGCTCTTTTTGATGTAGTTTCAGAAATCCAACTTGGTCTAAACAAAAAGAAAAAGGTTGCAGCAGCATTTTTTGATGTGAGTAAAGCTTTTGACTCAGTTGACACAAATATACTGCTGAGAATATTGTATGAACACGGCATAAAAGGAAATGAAAACAACTGGTTTAAAAGCTATTTAAGCAACAGAAAACAGTATGCTGAGTGTAGTAATATGAAAAGTCAAATAGAAACTACCTTGTATGGAGTGATACAAGGCAGCTCGCTAGGTCCAAGTCAGTTTGCTTGTTATATTAGCAGTCTAGTAAATCTTCACTTGCAAGGAAAGCAAATCATGTTTGCTGATGACTTGGTAATAATCTATAATGAAAATTCGTACCAGCAACTAGAACAAGTAATAAACCAAGACATGCAGTTAATAAGCCAATGGATGGTATTACACAAGTTAAATATTAACGCTAACAAAACCAAAATAATGCTCTTTAAAAGTAAATCTAATAAAAAACTAGAAGTGGAGTTTAACGGAAAAAAGTTAGAATTAATTCGAGAATACAAGTATTTGGGCGTGATAATAGATAACGATTTAGCCTGGAAAGAACAAATCATGGCGCAACTAAAGAAGGGAAAAAGAATTGCTGGATTATTCAGATTAATATCAGTAAGAGTACCATATAAAATTAAGAAAATGGTTTATTATTCATTGTTCCACTGCACAATAATGTACGCAGTACAAATTTGGGAAAATGTGTACAATAAAGATCTAGAAATGCTACAGAGAGTACAGAACAAAGCCATAAAAATTTGTATGATTATGCTAGAAGAACATCAACTAGAGATGTCCACAAAGAAAATAGTATATTACCACTAAAACTATATATTGAAAATAAGCTTGCTACTCATGTACATCTCATGATAACTAATAATATTAATACTAATACCAAAACTACATTTAATAGACAAGTTCATGCTTATGTAACAAGACATGCATACTCAATTACTGTCTAATCTGTGTTAAAAATGTTTTAATTGTTAAATCCAAATATTTTATATATAAATTTACGTAATTTGCAATTGATAATTATTATCTACCTACCTGTAGAATTATAGATTGTAATATTTTTGAATTATTTTTGTTGCACTGAACTTAGAATTAAGAATTTAAAAAATGAACACAAAGAATGAATTGTAACTAAACACTGTACGAGCTTCCCAGCTCATATGTGAATTGAATTGAATAAATAATAATAAATAATTAAAGGCTGAAGTCTTCTCAATAAAAGTTTCTCTAGCAGTTTTGAAATCATCGGCAACAATGAGATTGCTCTACAAGAAGTCGCCCAGTCTATAGGTTTGTCAGGTTTGTGCAGCATGATTATCTCTGCAACTTTCCAAAGTTCAAGCACGTAATGGAACCTTATACACGCATTTATTAGGCGTGTAAGCATCGTTATACTCCTTTTGGGTAATTCTTTCAAAATATCGGCCGTTATTAGGTCAAATCCTGAGGCCTTTTTAGGTTTAAGAGTCCTGATTTCTTCTATAACATCTCTTTCTTTGACAATAATTGGAATAGTCATGCTATCCCCAACAAAAGCAGATTCCTCATTTTCATACACGCCCTAGCTGTCATGTGTGCAGAATATATCGGCCAAATGATCCGCAAACGCATTTGCCTTATCCTTGTCAGTTTTTGCCCACGTTCCATCTTTGTTTTTAATAGGAGCGGGATGTTTGATAGGTTGCTTCATTTTCTTTGTTGCCCTCCAAAGTGAGTAATTGGTGTTTTAGTTGCTGCGATTCACGATTATATCTCGTTTGTCAGTAGGATCACGCGTTTGCTGCCAAATCTTTCTCGCTCGCCTGCTCCGTCTTACTTTTGCTAGTATATGTGGGGGATAGTTAATGCCGCCCCCTTCTAATAACATTAATTTTGGAACTATTCTAAGCCGCATTTTGAATAATTTTAGTAAAGTTTTCGGCCTCCTCATCTATGTGCTGGGTCGCTCCTATTCTTTTCCTTAGATCTATTTGTCTTTCAATCTCTTAGCGAAATTTTGACCAATCTGTAGTTCCATTTGTCAGCGCAGGTTTCGCTCTTTTCGTAACTATATTTTCCTTAAGTTCAAGAATAACCAGCGAATGATCGGATTTAGGATCATAGTTATCATGTACCTCGATGAAATTTTTCGCAATCCGTTTTGTTATGAAGAAATCTATTAAATCTGGACACTTATTAACATCGCTTGGCCAATACGTTGGCTTCGCAGTAGAGTGAAAAAGGCACCCTGTGCCGCCAATTGCTGTCCTAAGTTCTCTTCCTCTAGTTGAAGTGTGCCTTGAAGCCCAATCAGTGTGCTTGGCGTTAAAGTCACCCCCCAATATAAATCTATCGCTTAGGTCTGTCAGAACCATTTCTGCCGTAATTTCAAATCTGGGGAATCGATATAATGCAACCACTCTAAATTTTTGCTTAGTCGATCTGAACTGCTGTCATTTGCATTCCCTCGGTTTGCATCTGGTGCAAATCGCAATGCACCACATTTTCTTTTATTATTATCCCGTTCCGCCCTTCGCTATATCTCCAGGGTGGTTCGAGTTGTAAATTCTATAACCTGGAAACCAAATCCTGCTTCTTAAGGTCATAAGTGTTTCAGTTACGAGGCACATGTCTATATTCTGTGTATGTAGAAAAACTTAAAGCATATCCTTTTTATTTGCAATATCATTGAAATTTCATGTTGCTATTTTAAAATTACCTCGTGTCATCATTTACCAGGTCTTTTGGTATTCGATTTTTTCCCTTCGCTCTCTAAAATGCTCAATCTCTGAGAGGTTTTGTCCATCATATCTAGCATGTTCTGCATCATATTTTGCATTTTATACAAAACATTCACGTTACTGGCCCTTGCTTTATTGCTCGTGCCACCGTAATCAGTTTTCGTTTGGAAAACGTTCTTGTATGTTACATGTTTTGAAACTATTCCCGAGGTAAATTGCCTCAGTGGCCATTCAGAATTCTTCAAGTTGTTGATGCTGTTCTTATTTCTACGTTTTTGCAGTTCCTTAGCTACAATGCATCCCCTATAGTTTGCTGGGTGGGCCTCCAAGTAATTGGAACACTTTGCTGCCGTACTCTTTGGCTTACTACAATCTGATGTTAAGTGCCTGCCTGTACATTTAACACAATTCGGTTCTCTCTGGCAAAATTTTTGTGTATGCCCATACCTTTGACACCTTTTACACTGCGGAATGGTCCTATTCTTTCGAAGTGCCTCTATCCTAACTTTGATCTTGTTTATGTGATCGATTTCATAAATTTTTTTCATCTCCTCTTCATTTGAGAATTTAACATAAACAACGGTAGAGCACCATAATGCTTTTCCCATTTTCTTTTATTTTTTAATTTTATTGGTTACATCTAAGATCTTGTAACCCCTCGAGCTTAGGTCTTCTTTTATATCTTCCGGTTTACAACTGGGGTGAAGATTTCTTACCATGACTTTTATGATAATATGGTTTTAAAAACCTTAACATTGATACTCTAAATAATGTCTTTACATCTAATAAGTCCCAATATTCAATTTTTTTTATGAAATATTACGAATTTTTGGCTTCGTTCCGATTTTTTTCTTTAAATGCCACTGATTGTGTTATATCTCTTATTTTTTTTTCTTTTTTTTTTACGTAAAAAAGAGTTTAATATTTTAAAAAATCTCAAGATATTATACACATTTTTTAAAAAGCTTCCCATTTAAATTCTATTGCACGAAAAAGAAAGAAAGGCAGGAGGAAAGAAAAAATGATAAAAAATTTCAAATTTCTATTTCAGTATGGTTTAAAATGTTAATGTGGAAGGATGTATGATTTTTAATGCACATTTTGTATTTCGCAATAAGGTAATTTGAGTAGTGTCGGCTAACAAAAATGTTAATAAAAGTAATGTAGGTTGACGCATTTCAACAATTTGAGTTATCTCATTTCGGTTATTTATACGTTACTTATAGAATTGTTTTAAATAATTTCAGTTAGTTTTTAAGTTATTAAAAATAAATATGTATGTACCTACTTCCAATCAATTTTTTTAAATAATTATTTTAAAACTATTTCAAACATGTTATATGGAGTGCTTCAAAAATTTTCTTGTGCGCTTCTTTCATATTTTATTAGCATGTAAACAAGAGCAATCTATTTATAAAATGGCTCTGCCTGTGTATGAATCTTAATAGTAAACGCAAACGGAAAAAAATTTACGGATATCAGTACCTACTACTTGTCATTTTACGATCGGAGTTTTTGAGTCATTTCCTAAGATACTATTTATTTCAAAAATAAAAAAGATATTCGAATCCAGTCATTAAAATATATTATTGTCTTTTCCAAAACCTTTTAAATATTATTTTACTTTGGTAATATATTAAGTTTTAAATATTTTTCTCAAAAATAGAGATAAAATTTAGAAGTGTATATAAAATTTGTTTTCAAAAAATAATATTTGATTGTATTTTAGATATTATTTTCTAATTCCCTCTTCAAATTTTTTCTTAACTATGTATTCATATCAATATTTAATAATTATCTTTCATTAATTATATTTTCAACTTGACACCACAGTTACTTCCCACATCTTGAGTTAACTTACCCTATGAGAAAAAAAGCTGTTCACTTAAAAATAATGAAATGCTTTCAGTAACATATAAAACGTTGAAGGCGAAGGTCGTGCTTGTTGTTTTTCCGCTGTTTCAAGAATTTTAAAGTAATTATGAATGAAAATATTAATATATTCAATTGATTTTTTAAATGTATTTTCGAAATTTTACCTGCTTTATAATAAGTGTGAACTTATTTTGATATTTCTTCTCAAAAAATAGCCACTGCGATTTAAAAAAATTCATATAAATTGCGGTCGTGCTTTCAAGTTTCTCTCTTAGCATTGGGACTTGTTAAATATAAAGACATTAATTTAAAATTTTTTATCATTTTTTCTTTTCTCCTACCTGCGTTTCTTTTTCGTGCAATAGAATTTAAATGGGAAGCTTTTTAAAAAATGTGTATAATATCCTGAGATTTTTTACAATATTAAACTCTTTTTTAAGTATAAAAATGAAAAAAAATAATAAGAAATATGACACTATCAGTGCATTAAAAGAAAAAAACAGGAATGAAGCCAAAAATTCGTAAAATTTCGTAAAAAAAATTGAGTATTGGGGCTTGTTAGATATAAAGATATTAACTAGAGTTATTAATTATTGTACTGAGAGTTAAGCTCCCATCAAAAGAGTTTTAAACGCATATAAATTTCATACCAAAACTAGTATGAAAGTTACCAAAACTAGTATGAGAGTTACGAAAACTCTCACAAGCCATTTATTATAGTGTTATTAGAAAAAAAAGCAACTCATTGTATAATAAATATAGCGGTCATACTTCGAACTTTATAAAAAATATATCTATTCCGCTTTTAATAAATATTTTTTTAACAAAAATAAAACAATATTTACATATGATATGATATGTAATCAATAAATATTTGTATTCAAAAATTTAATATTATAAAATTATAAATGTGGGAATTTAAAATAATTTTTTTGCGAAGATTATAAATCAAAAAATTAAAATTTTTTTGATAAAAGTTGGTATTCTACTTCAAAAAAAAGCAACGCCAACTAAAAATAATTAAAATTTAAAAAATTTTTATACATATTTTTTAACCCTTTAATATCTTATTTCTTTTTTTACATAATTTTTAAAATTTTAGAATTATTAAGCAAAAAATAAATATACTAATGTGCATAAATTCAAAATAAAGCTTTATTATATTCAAATAAAACCATAATTTTGCATTTCATTAATTTAATTTAATAATTTCTGTACAATAAATATTTTTCAGACTTCTTTTCAAAAAAAGAATTCTCAGTCTCATGAGGGTTAAAATTTAGATAAGAACCTAAAAACTTCTTAAAGGACTTCTTTTAAGAATAAAATTCTATAAGATTTGACATTTTATAAAAAAACTTTATGAGAATTAAAATTTTTTATGTCTTGTTGAAAGTAGTTTTGCTATTGGAGTAGCAGAATTTTTAAAACTACAAGTGTTAAGTCTTTATTGTAAGAACCTTACGAGAATTGCATAAAAAAAAAGAAAAAGAAGATAAAATTATGAGAGTATTCGAGTGGGGTATGAGAGTTTTATGAGTTTTATGACTCAGAAAGTGAGCAACTATCTTATACTTGTATAATATAAATTTCTAGTGAGAAAAATTATTCTGATTGAGCATCTCCTTTTTTTATAAACTTTATACAAAAGTTTTTCACTTGTTTTTGAAAGTGAAAAATTCAGTCGATAATTTGAGAAAAAGTGCAAAAATCCAATTAAATAAAGTTGGGTCAAACCAATGGCTTGTATTGTAGCACTTTTCAACAAGTGAAAATTCTGCTTTTACAGTCTATGTATACCTATCACACTATTAAAATTATTTTCATTCATATACATAACTATTTCTAGGATTGCATATATCTAGGATGAACGATTTATGCAGTGTTTGAAATAAAGCAAAAATTAATATAAAGAGAGGTTAACATAATGCTCGATTTTAAGGTATAATTTTGTGAGTTAAGAAAAATAATTATATTTTTTAATGTCATGGAATTTACCGTTAACTTTTTGCGTTTATAGAAATTTGAAAAAGCTTGCGGTTTCCGAAATATAAGGTGTCAAAAATTCAAATTTTACAAATTTCAAGGGGCGATAACTTGAGAGGGGGTGGAGATGGAAAAAAATTTTCTTCTAATGAAATAAACTATTTGTTAATGTCTAAAAGCCCCTAAAATTTCAAGCTTCTACAGGCTGGTGTCTAGAAGAAAAACCAAATAAAAAATTTGGAAAAAAGGACTTGAGATAAACTATAGTATATCGCGCTAGGGGAAGCAAGCCGGTGCCTTTCTGCGTTTGCAAAATTTCAAAAATGCTTATGGTTTCATTGCAACATATAGTTGAAAAATGCTATTTTTAAGGTTTTGGGGGGGTATAACTTCTAAAGGGGGGAGATAGGTAAAAAGTTTGTTCTACGGAAGTAAGTTTCTAGTAAAGATCTATCTACGTATTTCAGCTTTCTATCTTCAAGGATGTAGAAGTTTTGTAAACAAAAAAAGTGTCCGCGGGAAGTGGATTTCCAAAAAAAAAATTTTGGAGAAAAAATTCCAAAAAAAAATTTTTGGAAAAGTGCTAAAAAATGAGTTATCTTATTGGAAAAGTGCAACGTCCATTAGAAAATACTTAGAATTCTGATTTGAAAGTAAATAAAAAGTGAGTAAAAAAGTCAAGTATATGGTCAGGCTGTTAATATTAGCTGCAATTTGAAAGTTTTGTAATATTTATTTAGTGTTTGAGAAATAAATATATCCAAATCTCAGCAAAATTTTCAAATGTAGCAAATTTCGACATTTTAGCAGATTTGAGTATTTTTGTATCCAAGCTTAATTTAAAGAAAAAAATCTGATGTGGTCAGCACATAACCGACCGCATTGTGTATTGTCTAGTTAAATGAAAGTGTTACAGAATATTATAAAAATGTCTGTTAAATACTTCTTTCCAATTTTTAGGACATTAGTAAGCTTATAGTTAACATACTTAGAAAAATGTAAATTTGGCTCTTAGTAGAGTTTCGCTTTGTGCTACCCGAATTCCCTGAAATGCTCGCCAGTTAGTTTCGGTAACAACCAGAACTCAAATATCAAATTTCAAGAAATTCCATCAATTTGTTCTGTGGATATGGTGAAAAATGTAAAATCGGCCCGCAAATCAGTTCTCGAGCCCTGATCTTTCCAAAAAATTTATATGTTCATTGTTTTATTATGAGGTTTTCATATATTAAATTTCAATGAAATCAGTTGATTATTTGTCTTTATATACACAAAAATGTATATTTGGCCCATAGTAAACGTCCAGTTGCCGATGCCTGATTTCTTCCAAAACATATGAATTTTTGCGGACGGTCGAGCTGAGCTTATATATAAAATTTCAAGTAAATCGGTTGAATATTTTCTTCAAAATGTTCCAAAATGTAAAACAGGCCCGCTAAAAAGTGCAGTTCCCGAGGCCTGATATATACCAAAAGTTGATCGATTCGTGCCATGGTGGAAACAAACTTACATATAAAATTTCATCAAAATCGGTTCAGCCGAACTTGAGATACACGCGTGCACACACAGACCGACAGACCGACAGACCGACAGGTTGCTAAAAATAGTTTATTTACACTTCCCTACTATGGAGAAGTACGTTCCCACCGAAAACTCGATATGCAAAATTTGTTGCCATCACATGACCTACCTATTGTTTACACAATACGGTCGGTAAAAAGGATCCAAATGGATAGAAATGTATTCAAGTACGAACGTTGATAACAAATCAATTTTTCATGCTAATGGTACAAAAATGGTACAAGTAATAAAAATTTTGATTATGTGTTTGTAAATGAACATAAGCTTCTATAATGTATCAAACCAAGGCATCTTAATATAATTGCATTTGTGTGTAAAGTAAGGTTTTGTAAATTAAAATTTCTTTTGTTTACATGTAAATTTCATACAGCAAGTATGTATCGCTCAGCAGTAAAATAATTTTTAATGAATGATTATATTTATTATTTGTGTTTATAAAATTAAGATTTATATTAATTAAATTTTTTCTTTTATTCATAATATTTGTCAT
The DNA here is from genome assembly GCF_029603195.1 of Condylostylus longicornis. Taxonomy (NCBI): domain Eukaryota; kingdom Metazoa; phylum Arthropoda; class Insecta; order Diptera; family Dolichopodidae; genus Condylostylus; species Condylostylus longicornis. The sequence goes on from NW_026578184.1 coordinate 54,869, forward strand.
AAAACAAAGGTGCTTTTGAAAAAAATACTAAAGTTAATTTGAAAAGGAAAATTAACTTAATAACTTTGTAAGATTTTGTGTAATTTTTAATGTTGTTATGGTATGCATATTTAAATGAAATATAATAATATATTTGATTACGTTTATATAAATAGAAATGGTCTCGTTGCGTCGGTGAATACAGAAGCTACAGTAGAAAGGAAAATGTAAATGCTATACATTTACTTTTCCAGCGAAGTAATCAGCGATTTGCGTTCAACATTTTCGGCAGGAAGACATACAATATAAATTAAAGCTACAAAATGAAAAAGCTCCGTAGGATTTATCAAGACCAAAATTGTTCAACAGCGTACCATTATCGTTTTTCCGGGACGTACACCACCACAGGAAATGCCATGCAGAAAAAACACCAATTTTTTTGTGATAGTTCTGTTGTTAAACATATACTAGTTTTAAGATATATATTTATAATTTTTGCTTCATTTAAAAATTTTTATATGTTTTTTATTTACTTAATAATTTTGCTAATTTACTTTCTTAGTTCGCAAGAATATTAATTTTAAAGCTGTGAGACCTATAATTTTGGTTATATGGTTTTTGTTTCACCTGCTAAATTTTAGTTATCTTTCATTATTACATATATATAGCTACTTCTCATGTGTCAAGAAGTATGGGTACTACTAGAAGGACTAGAGACATGGGACAAAAGACATTGGATAGGGTTTTGCCTCTAGGGTTCCAGAAATATCTGACATTGGAACTTTTAAGTCCCGAAATAGTTCTATTTTAAGATTTTCTGAAAAAATTTTTTTATAACAAAAGCACGCTTTTCTTTTATACTTTTTATAATTAGAAACACAAACCAAGAAATAAATGATACGTTTTACGTTATTATTAGAAACACAAACCGAGAAATAAATAATATTTGAAAATATATTGATCTCACATATTTTTGTTTCGGAAAATCGAATTAATCTTAACGTAAATAAATGTCAGCTTTTATCAGACATCAGATGTTTTGTGACATCTGAATATTAATGCTTCATTTGTTATTATTTTGAACATTATGTTTCGTCAGCAAGCTTTAAAAAAATATACATACAGAATATATGTACGTATGTTGTTAGAATTTTATTTTTATTGTTCCAAACGAAAAACTGTAAGATGCTAAATTTTAATACATTCATATGTACATACATATATCTGAAAAAAATTATTATTTTGTTTTTGCCTAAACCTTTTCTTTATTTGAAAAATTACATTCATATGTACATACATATATATGAATACAATTATTATTTTATTTTAACCTAAACCTTTTCTTTATTTGAAAAACTTATTTCTATATGTTCATCCGCAGTTTTAAAAAAAAAAAGGTATACATTCATAATTATGTATATTTGTGCTTAAAATTATATTTCTAATTTTTTGAACAAAAAATTTTAAAATGTTCAATTCTAATACATTCATGGACATACATGTATTTGAATAAAAATATTATTTTATTTATGCCTAAACCTTTTCTTTATTTGAAAAATTTAATCTTATATGTTCACCCACAGTTTTAAAAAAACAGGTATCCATTCATAATTATGTATGTTTGCACTTATAATTTTATTTCAAATTTTTCCAACAGAAAATTTCAAAATGTTCAATTTGAATACATTCACATGTACATACATATATGTAAATAAAATTATTATTTTGTTTTTGACTAAACCTTATCTTTATTTGCAAAATTAATTTTTGTATGTTTACCCAGACGATTTAATAATTATGCGTTTAAAATTTATTTCTATATAGCAAACCACAGTTTTGAATATTATTTAATTCATATAGAAGGCTTAAAAAAAATACTGAGGAAGCTTTAAAAACAAATATACGTACATACATATTTGTGTACTTAAATATTTGCGAATTTTTCCAAACTATTATAACATTTTTTTTTGGAAATTTTCTTTAAACTTTTATAATAACATTTATCTGTTATATATTAAAAAAATAAAACAAAAAATTTAAACCAAATAAAAAAAAAAATTTTAAAATAATCCAAAAAGAGATAAATACGACAAGCATTCAGACAAGCATCGATCTAATAACCTTGTGGTTATGAGACTACCACGCTACCCAACACGCTACGCAGTACCTTGAATTTTCCTTTATAATTCTATATTTTATTTATATTTCGTATAACTCATCAAAAACCATCATATTTTACATTATATATGCATATATAGCCACTTCTCAGGTGCGAAAAAGTACGGGTATTTCTCAATGGGCTAGAGATATGGGACAAAAGACATTAGATAGGGTTTTGCCTCTAGGGTCTCAGAAAAAGCAGAAATTCCACCCAACCTCCCCCTTCATCCCTTTCCAAGATGCTTTGTAACCGTTTTTTCAAAGTGGTACTAATCCTGTAAGGGTAGTTAGCACTTTTCCAAAACTTTTTTTGAAAAAAGTGCTTATTAATTTCACTCTGTCCGTCCGTCCCTCCGTCCGTGGACACTTTTTTTGTTTACAAAACTTCTACACCCTTGAAGATAGAAAGCTGAAATTTAATACGTACATAGATCTTTACTAGAAACTTATTTCCGTAGAACAAAATTTTTACCTATCTCCCCCGCTCTAGAAGTTACACCCCCCCAAAACCCTAAAAATGCCATTTTTTTAAATATTTAGTGCAGTGCAACCATAAGGATTTTTCAAATTTTACAAACGCTGAAAGACAGTGGCTTGCTTCCTCTAGCGCGGTATAATATAGTTAAACTTTATAACAGAATGGCCGTTCAAATTTAACGTTATCTAAAGTCTGTTTTTTCAAATTTTTGATGTTGTTTTTATTCTAGACCCCAGCCTGTAGAAGCTTGAAATTTTGGGGGCTTTTAAACATTAACATATAGTACTTTGAAAGAAAATTTTTTTCCATCTCCACTCTCAAGTTATTGCCTCTTGAAATTTGTAAAATTTAAATTTTTGACATTCTATATGAGGGCTTCTTAAATTTTTTTATATAGCGACCCCCCTCAAGCTTAGCAAATATTAAGCGACCCCCTCCTCCATATAATGAAATATATATTAATCGCAGATGTAGATGTAATATCGCTCTATTTTACAATGTAAATGAAATAAGGATTAAAGAATACGTACCCATTCATTTCACATGTAATTGGTTCATAAAACGTTTTTGGGATGTCGGTCGTAACAAAACACAATAAATAGAATGACATAAAACTATATATATATTTGTTCAATAGAAAAAATGAACTTTTGTAAAAATTTTTTTATAAGAAAATATAAAACTATATCTATACATTCAATAGCAAAAATAAAGTTTTGTGACAATTTTTTGACCCCCTTTCAGTAGTCTTGCGACCCCCTGGGGATCGCAACCCACAGTTTAAGAAGTCCTGCTCTATATTTCCGAAATCGCAAGCTTTTTCAAATTTCTATAAACGCTTAAACTATTTTTCTTAACTCACACATAAAGGTCAGGGCTCGAAAACTGATTTGCGGGCCGATTTTACATTTTTCACCATTTTGAAGAAAATATTCAACCGATTTACTTGAAATTTCATATATAAGCTTTGCTCGACCGTACGCAAAAATTCCTAACTTTTGGAAGAAATGAGGCATCAGCAACTGGGCGTTTACTACGGGCCAAATATACATTTTTGTGTATATAAAGACAAATAATCAACTGATTTCATTGAAATTTAATATATGAGTTCTTCGTATTGAAACAATGAACATGTAAATTTTTTGGAAAGATCAGGGTTCGAGAACTGATTTGCGGGCCGATTTTACATTTTTCACCATATCTACGGAACGAATTGATGGAATTTCTTGAAATTTGATATTTGAGTTCTGGTTGTTACCGAAACTAACTGGCGAGCATTTCATGGAATTCGGGTAGCACAAGGCGAAACTCTACTAAGAGCCAAATTTATATTTTTCTAAGTATGTTAACTATAAGCTTACTAATGTCCTAAAAATTGGAAAGAAGTATTTAACAGACATTTTTATAATATTCTGTAACACTTTCATTTAACTAGACAATACACAATGCGGTCGGTTATGTGCTGACCACATCAGATTTTTTTTTATTTACTTTTGGTGGTATAAATATTGTATGTAAATTCATATTTGGAAGTTTGAGTTATAACAAAAAGTGATTACGTTCTTGAGAAAATTGTAATGTTTTAATAAAATCTGCATTGTTTTATAATAAGTATGTGCGCGTTCTGCTGCAAAATGTATTAGTAAGCAAAACATAAGTGTATATTAAATTTCTTGACAATATATTTTTTGAGAAAAATTTTATAAGAAAATGTTATTCTATTGCATTAAGCTTTTTACAAATAGGGAAATTTCAAAAAAATCTTCAATTTCAATTAAAGTCTTTAATTCTAATACATTCATATAAACATACACACACATATTTGAATAAAATTATTATTTTGTTTTTGCCTAAACCTTTTCTTTATTTGAAAAATTCAATCCTATATGTTCACCCACAGTTTTAAAAAAACAGGTATCCATTCATAATTATGTATTTTTGTATTTATAATTTTATTTCAAATTTTTCCAACAGAAAATTTCAAAATGTTCAATTTGAATACATTCATATGTACATACATATATGTGAATAAAATTATTATTTTGTTTTTGACTAAACCTTTTCTTTATTTGAAAAATTAATTTTTGTATGTTTACCCAGACGATTTAATAATTATGCGTTTAAAATTTATTTCTATAGAGCAAACCACAGTTTTGAATATTATTCAATTGTCCAAGAAAAAAAAAAGCATTTGGCATTAAAGTGTCAATTTCAATATGACAATGTTTGGCAGGAGAATGAAATTTACCTGACGTTTTTGGCTTCAGGTAAATTACATTGTTTATTTTCAAATTTCCGGTATTTTAAGGAGTGCAAACGAGATAGAAATAAAGGTGCTTTTTTCTTCGTTTAATATTTCTTATTCGTTTTTATCTATCTATTTTCCTTTAAGAAGTATTTTAAATTGGGAACTTAGGTGTTTCTGACAATTTATTATTTTAGCAAAATAATTCATAATTTGGAATGTTAATTTAATATCCCAAACACAATAGTGACAAACTTCAAAACTCGAATATTTGAAAAATGCAAAAATGTTAGCTTAAAAGCTTTATAAAACAACACATAAAGCTTTATAAAACATCATAATATAGTAACAAACTCATAAGTCAACAACATGGAAAATCAAAATAAAATCAAGAAACTCATTTCTATTATTTCAATTATTTGTATTGCAAAAAACTTTTACGATAGACTTATAATAAGAAAGGACGTTGGTGGGGTCAAATTATAAATCAAAATAAGGCTATATCCAGATTTTTCAAAAGTGCTATAAATAGATAAAAGAATGGGTCATGAACATTTCATCAAAGCATTTTCCAGAAAATATAATTAGAGCAAAAAGTACAAATACCTATTTTCTACTTTTAATTTATTTTAATTCCAAATGAAATTTTTGGACACTTAGCTTATGAATGTTCCCAGCAAATGCTAGTTGGACCTTTTACAGCAGTAGTTTCTATAATAACAAACATTTTTCACTTTTATTACATTTTTCCACTGGAAATTTATGTTGCAAGCAAAATCAAAAAGCTAAAATAAATTTGGTTTCAAAAAACTCCTTACCACTTTCATTCAAATATTTTGTGATACTTGTAAAAATCCCATTTCAAAATACATATTTTCATAATTGGGAGTTTTTAAAATTTATGTTGCCGCACCATTTCTATAAGTTTTTCCTCATAAGGCATCTCCTATCAAAAGTTTTATTCTTAAAACAAAAAAAAAAATAATAGATAATACTGTCAAAATGCGTAAAATATGACAGGCAGCAACTACAAAATTAGAAATAAACTATTATTAAAGTTGCAGTTTGCGGTTGAAGTTTCATTTCATTGTGTGCGATTCCATTCAATAACCCAGAATCCACATTTTTTTCTGCAGTTGCTATATTTTGCAGTTTGAAGTCCTGTCTCGTTGTCTTTAGGGCATAAAACCAAAGTATATCTATTAATAAGTAGCTCGACTCGTTCCATACTATTAGTTTTCGTTTGCATTTTGCTTCCAAATTCTTAAAATATTCCATTTTTATTTAGAAAGAGATGGTAATAAGAGTTGTTTAGGCATTCGAATGTATGAAAGTAATAATTATAAATTTAAAATTTCATATTATGTTATACGGTACATATCCATTCAAGGTAGATACACAATATGATGCAGTAATATGTATGTACCCCCGTTTATATGGCTGCTTCAAGCTATGTAAACGTTACTTGACCTGAAGTCGCTTCACTCAAGTCGCTTACTTGACTTGAAATGTTAATAATGGTCTGGACGTCGTTTTTGGTATATGTATATTCATATGTATGTATATTCATAAGAAATATTTGTTTTAAATTTTAAAAACGAAATTGAAATAAAAATAAAAATTCATAGTTTATATGTATTATTAATAAATATAATGACAATTACTAATTACAAATTTTAAGTTTTTGTTAATATTGTTTGTCTTTTTCAAATTATATATGTACATATAATATGTAAATTATAATTTTTTTCTATTTTAATAGTTAAATTTTGTTTTTAAATCGCTTAGTTTTTGTAATATGGAAATACCATATCTGCCACCTTCTGTACTGGAATAAGTTACGGAAATAAAACTCCCGCTTTTAAAATTATTAATATTTTTTCCTATACTTTATATACGAAAAGATAAACAACTCCCACTTACATTAATATTAAAATTATAAAATACATTATAAAAGAACAGGTACACATCTATTGCGTACTTTTTCCTTCTCCCAAAAATTCTTACGTGTATAAAAATGAAAATAAGAAGGAATACTGCTTAACTCTTTCAGCTAAGAAAATTTTTTGTATACAAAATATTGGTAAGTGATTGCATTAGTGTGATGTAAACGGAGAGTCGAACTACTTATTAATAGATATACTTTGCATAAAACCACTTTACTTGAAACTCATTGTACGAACTAAACAATGTTTGAAATTCTATTATAACCACTACATCTATTATTATTATTACTATTACTGGCTTTTGCAAAATTTGAAATATTTTTATTAAAATTAAAAAAACATTTTCGCCATCATACAATATTTGAAAATTGCATCTACATTTTTTAAACAATAAAAAAATAGCATATTAGTGTGCGTTACATATTATATACTTATACTTATATATGTACATATGTATGTATATTGCTTTTGATATAATTTGTACTTGCGTTTCCAATGGATTCTGCTTTAAATGGCCCTGTTTATTTCATTACTACGAAGTATAATTTAACAACATTAAGACATCTCAATCCCTACTTTTCAGGAGGAAAAAAAAAACTTTCTTTTGATTATTTTGTTTTGTTTATTAAAAATAATATTGAAGTTTAAAATTTATTTTGTTCTACGAGCATTTCACTTTTTTTAGCAAAGTTGGAAATTGAGTTTACGACTTTAGTCTGTAATAATTTTCCTGTAAGATATACACTCACGTTAAGCCAAATTCGGGCACCTAGGGAATTGAGATATTAGTCGAAAAATTTTCTTTCAATATTGGTGCAAAATAAATATTCCCAATTAAACTTTGTTTATTATAGTTAAAAAAAAATATAAAAAAAAAAATTGAATTCATTTGATTAGTGAAACATAAAATAACAAAAATAGGAAAATAGCCGTAAAGCAACCCCGGAACTTCGTATTTTTCCTAGAAGTTTGTCGGTCGGATAACAAGAACACCGTTTTTACATAAAAATTTATTTGTTTAGAAAAGAGGTCGTAAAAAATCGAAAACCTCAATAGCTGTTAGGACATTAATAGTTAAGTAATAGTTATTCAAAATAGTTGACAGAAGTCATTCAACGGTCCATGATATAATAAAACGTTACAAACGGTCAAAGACAGTACAAAATACAACAAAAGTAGGACACAATAATATTTTTTACAACGCTGATGAAAGTTATTTATTAAGAAAAGTTAGGACAGAGCCTTTTTTTAGTGCTCCAAAGTTAGCTTCTATCGAAAAGTATGTAGAAATAAAGGCATTGCTCCTTAACTATAGCAAGCCTGCTATACAAAGCTGATCTAAAAAGTAGAAAAGCTAGAAAGAAATTTTGTATAAGCAAGCTAAATGCAAAAAACGATTTGCAAAAGAGTTTGTAACAAAAAATTTTCTTTTTGGGAAAACGTAAAATTTACAAATAAAAGTAAACTTAGTATTTTGGAAAGTGATGGAAAACTTTATGTGTTGAGAAAGCCCAATACAGAGCTAAATATAAAAAATTTACGTCGAACGGTGAAATATGAAGCTGGTTTATTAATGGTTTGGGGCTCTTTTATTAAAGGGAAAATGGACCAGAATTTTTATCTAGATATTCTAAAAAAGAACCTTCTGGACGCAGTTGCAAAATTAGCTCTTAAGGACAAGTGGTTGTTCTACCAAGAAAATGACCCAGGATATAAGTCTTATAAAGTACTAACTGGGCTGCTTAGTAATCCAAAAGTCACGAAAACACCGTCACGAATCCGGATATTAAATCCATTGAAAATCTTTGGGACCATTTAAATAAGAAAAACACGGAGTCGCCACATTATTAATAAAAGTCATTTGGCTGAATTAATTGAAGAATGGGAAAACATTGACATAAATTATTGCAAAAACTTGGTAAAATCAATGCCTTCTAGACTTACATAAATGTTTTATAAAATAACAAGGGCTATCATACAAAGAATTAGTAAAGAATAATCATTACGAATAGTCAAAAAAATATGTTATTATGCTGAAAGTGTCTGAGTTTTGCTTGACGGTTATTTTTATACTTTTTTTTTATTATTTTTTGTTTCATTAGTTCAAGATTTGTTATGTGTTTTTGATACTAATATAAATGTGCTTTAATTGAAAATAAAATTTTCTTTTAATCAGTATTAAAAAACAATGTATGTATGTATTTTAAGCTAACATATTAATTTCCCAGGTATGCGGGTTTTGCTTGTAGTGGATGTTTATTTTTAGCTACACTTACGATTAAAATGACTTTTATATTTGTTTAAGAAATAATAAGTTATATTAAAAAATAAGAAAAGCAAAATAGGTTAGAAATTATTCAAAAAATTATGGATATTTTTAGAAGAAAATATTAAAAATGTAAGCCCCGCTTTAAACTTATGCTTTATGAACTTACTTCATTTCTCTTTGGTTTATTCACCTGGCCATTAAAATTTTGCTCCCTTCAGCTCTCTTTTAATTTGCTTTTATGTACCTTGCACCACCGTGAAGGGTTATATTCATTTTGGTATAGATTGTGTAACCACTTGAAGGAATCGTCTGCGGTATGGACATGTATATTCTTTCTCAGCGTAAAATTCTGCGTTGATTTAGCCATGTTCGTCCGCCCGATCGCGTTATAACTCAAAAGCGAGTAATGTAATCGACACAAAACTTTCTTAAGTCAGATTCATGAAACTTAGCAGTCGTGTATCCAATTGTATGTTTTATAGTTTTGGTGGAATGGCTTTATAGGATCGGGTACCTGTAATACAACTCCAAAAGCTAATTTTAAATATTCTTATTTCTTCGAATATTTAAAATTAGCTTTTGGTCAGACTCTTGAAAATTGGCAGTCATGTGTCCCATTTCAGGTCAGATTTATCTATGAAGTTTTGATAAAATGGCTTAATAAGTTCGGGTACCTGCCATACAACACCAAAATAGATTCTTGAAGAACACAATAATGATTCTTGATACTTGGCTCTCATATGTCCCCTCGAACATATTTGTATATGTATTTGTTCCAAGTTTTTGTGGAATGCGTAGCACGTTCAGCTTCATAAGCGTTTTTTAGGTGGTTGGCTAGGTTATAGATTTTGTTTTTCCTTCTTCACTCGTAGGAGGAGCATGGGACTAGTGCATGATATCATGCCCTAGTTTCATACCGTCATAGAGTTATAACTAGGTAGGTGACTATCCTGCCGTAGTTTTATTTGTATTAAGTTAATTAATATTTACTGTTTTTATTTTTCTTAGAGTTTTTTCTATATTGAATATTATGAATATTTGAAAATTACTTGTATAATATTTATTAGTATTGTATATTAAGTTATAATAATATTGAATATAATTTTTATAGTGACCTGACCGGGGTTTGAACCCGAGACGCTTCGGTTAAAGGATCGGCGCCATAACCACTGCACCAATGGTCAGGTGGCTAGGTTATAGTGGTTCTCTTAAAATTCTTAAAGTTCATTTTTAAAAAATAAGTACAGTAATAGCATTTTCAAAACATTCTCTTTTATTTAATAATTCATTCTTCAGTAAAAACGGTCATGTTTTAATTTGTTTTTTCATTTTTTTTTTATTTTCATAATTTTTATTTTTTTTACCTTTTTTTTTACTATAAGTCGTATTATAACGCCAATTGTAAACTCTACAATTTGAAAATTTCGATTTACATTTATAGGGAACAATTTTAACATACTTATTAATTAATATTTGAATAAAAATAATTTTATATGGTTAAGTCAAAATCAACAAAAATAAAAAACTAAAGCACATAAAATTAATAACTTTATTTACGAGTGCAGTAATTTGGTCATGTTACAATATAAAAAAAACTTTCTTTTTTTTTGTAATTTTTATTTTTTTTTCGTCTTTTGTTTTATGTGTGACAGACTTAAAGTGCTTATTTATCATTTTTTGACTTTTTTATTTAAGTACATTAACTTTTATCTTTGTTATATGTCATACATATTAATCAAGAAATTAGATATACATATTATTTTCTTCCAATAAGAGTAGCCGATCTTTCATAAACTAATTAAGAGTTTTAATATCATATTGACATTTTAGCACTTTTCCAAAAATTTTTTGAAAAAAAGTGCTTATTAGTTTCACTCTGTCCGTGGACACTTTTTTGTTTACAAAACTTCTACACTCTTGAAGATAGAAACCTGAAATTTTATACGCATATAGATCTTTAATAGAGACTTATTTCTGTAGAAAAAAATTTTTACCTATCTCCCCCCCTCTAGAAGCTTTACCCCCCAAAAACCCAAAAAATGGCCTTTTTTAAATATTTGTTGCAATGAAACCATAGGCATTTTTGAAATTTTGCAAACGCAGAAAGGCAGCGACTTGCTTCCCCTAGCGCGGTATACTATAGTTAAACTTTAGAAAAACAAAATGATCGTTCAAATTTACCGTTATTTGAAGTCCTTTTTTTCCAAATTTTTGATGTCGTTTTTCTTCTAGACCCCAGCCTGTAGAAGCTTGAAATTTTAGGGGCTTTTAGACATTAACAAATAGCTTATTTTATTAAAAAATTTTTTTTTTTCCATCTCCACCTCCTCTCAAGTTAACGCCTCTTGAAATTTGTAAAATATGAATTTTTGACACCTTAAATTTCTGAAACCGCAAGCTTTTTCAAATTTTTGTAAACGCAAAAAGCTAACGGTAAATTCCGTGAAATTAAGAAATATAATTATTTTTCTTAACTCACACAATAAACCCTTAAAATCGAGCATTATGTTAACCCCATTTTATATTAATTTTTGCTTTATTTCAAAGACTGCATATATACGTCATCCTAAATATATGCGATCCTAGATATAGTTTTGTAAATGAATGAAAATAATTTTAACAGTGTGATAGGTATACATAGACTGTATTTAAAAGCAGAATTTTCACTTGTTGAAGGGAAAAGTGCTACAATACAAACCATTGGTTTGACCCAACTTTTTTTGTATTAAGTTTGGTTTCAATAATTCTTTTACTGCATATATATCTTTCAAATGCAACTTTCCTTCTTGCACCATGTTTGACATTAAAACCGAAGTGGTAAAATGTAATGGATTCTGTAAACTCTCATTTCATAGAATCTGTTTGGGTCTAGAGAGTGTTATATAAGTGTATAAATTTTTAAGGTCATATAACATTCTCCACTAGTTATTTCCAAGATGGTAAGAAAGATTTGCTTGAAGAACAGCGGCAGATTATTGTCATGGCAAGTAAATCCATCGATGCCAATTGCGAGATTTTCTCTCATTTGTGAAATCCCCTTGATGACAATGAGGCAAGAAGTTTCGAATTGTGTATGGTCTCCATGGGGAAAATTAAAATGGAAATCCTTCAAAATGTACAAGAGCAGATAAATGCTTGTAAGGCATTAATTAAAGATAAATTTCATTCTACACTACCTAAATCTAATTTGCCTTATAAATGTGAGTGCAAGTTACTTATGGACAAAGTTACCCGAACTATATTGCCGTATTTCAGGAAAATGACAGAAAATATTTATAATATCTATGTGATGTTGGTCTCAATCGGCCACCTCAAAGAGTCGGATCAACATATTGTTTCTAAAAAAATAATATTGAATCTGAATGTAAGGAAAGCTAGTTATGGGGTCTGAAAGATTATATGTTCAGAACACTTTATTCCAAAAATTAACTGATTAATGCTGCTCAAGTGGTTGTTAAATTTCATTTTGACCGAAAATATTTTGGCCGAACAAAGTCAAACGCAAGCGCGTCATACCTAAAAAAATCAGAACAGGCTCAGAATTTATAAGGGGGC
>NW_026578185.1:0-42091 GCF_029603195.1 Condylostylus longicornis
TTGATGTGCTTGCGCCGCCATACTGTTCATAATTCGTTCTCCCGCATCGTCCACTCGGATCCTTTTCTGCGTTCAGCTTTGTTACTTCAGCATTCGGTTTGGCAGGACTTCGTTGTGATGTCAGAAGTGAAGTAATGCTTTCCTGAGTTGATGTGAATTGCGTTGATGCCATGTCAGCCATGTTATAGAGATCTTGGATTAATTCAGCAAACTGATCTGCATGCGGACATGATGCGCGAATTCGATCGCCAATAGATTTGTAAGCTTTTTGTCGTCTGCTTGGAAAAGCCACATCATTGTGACCAGATGTCTCCACGGTTTCTTTTGCTTCTTCAACCTTCAATCGTTCTGCTTTTAACGCGTCCACAAATCCCTGGATTGAATCCATCAGAAGGTCAAGATCGTCCACCACAACGATTGCAGCTGGCAATGCATTCTGATCGTTTGTTGGGACTTTCACCTGTTGATAATATCTTCGTGCAAATGGAAGACAGAATTGAAGCGCTTCAGGGAAAACACGCTCTTCCTTAAAAACAGCGCTTTTGCAATGACGCAACACACACCCACAAATTGAATGGAGGGTGGGAAAAGAATCAGAGGGATTATTGGAAACATGAGAGAGACAGACGGAATTGCTGGATGGCAAGAAATCGAGCAATCTTGTTCCCTCATCAGAGAGCTGGATCCGCTTCACTTTAACACCTCGCTGGTCGGACAATGATGATCTGCGAGAGCGCTTCACTGCTGTTCCGGGCTTCGCTTCTGGTTGCTCAACAACTGAAGCTCCACGTCGAATAAAATGTCCCAATTCGCTAGTAGTTTCGAAAAAGAGTGGAAGCGTCGTGACACTTGTCGACGCTCCGACGTACAAGTGATGACATCCAAAAACTCTTTCCAAGAATTGGGACAGTTGTTGTATTTCTTCATCACAAAATGAAACATCGATTATCCACGGAAGACTTTCGAGCAATGAATGATCGCTGCAAGAAGATAGAACAGTTGATTGGGCCGCTTCAACGAGTTTGCCATAAAACAATGATTTGAGGCACGTGATCTGAAGATGGAATTTTCATCGGAATTTTTATGTTCCAAGCACTTCGTGTCTCACCTTTTTGGAACAAGACAGCCTCGTAATATCTTGATCACTCATTCCCATCAGTTTTGATTCCCATCGTGCTTGGCGAGATTTAACTGCGTTTCCTTCTGACGTGATTTCACTTTCTTTTTCAACAATGCATTCGTCAACAAAAGTTTCCCAAGCGCCTTTCAGCAAGCGCGGCAATGAGAAGCGGGAGAATCCAGATGCAACGATGGTGTTGCGTTGCCGAACAGCCCATCGTGAATCTGGGCGTGCATTCCAGAATTCGTCATCGAGAAGCTCAATTGCGCTTAATGTTTGAAGAAGAGGCGTCGAATCAGAAAAATTAGGTTGAATCAAAAAATCAGAAAACGGAACGAATTTCTCCTACAAAAAAGAAATGTTTGGTTTCTAGATGTGAAAAACGTACTTCAAGGATCGATTGCCAAATCCATTCGCAATGAATGAGTGGAATTCGATAACGAGTAGCCGTTTTGATGATGCTGATAAGTTGCTCTCTTATTTCTTTGTATCGCAATTCCTGTCTTCCACTCAATGATTGGGACAATTCATGACAGATATTCGTTGAATCTTCCGATGACTGTCCCAAATTCGTACATTCCGACTTCTTCGGGACGAGTTCATCTCGTATGCACCAAACGACGCAATCTGGCTTCGATCTGTTTTCATCTGAATCAAGCGTCGCAACCAACGAACCTCCAAGTGAACGAGTTGCTACTGATAATAATTCGAGATCAGTTGCAAGATGGCGTGATGTCTGAAAACAGGATAAATACCCGATGTTCGAATTCTGGGTTTTGTACCTTATTATTACAAGCAGGATCCGTAGAAGGATCCTTGTTACTAGATGAAGGATCCCTGTTATTACAAGAAGGATTGATTAATTGAATTTTCATTGATCTCGGTTTAAATCCATCATTAGGAACAGAGAAGAGGGGATTTGCCATTGGATGATACCCAGCGTTATCTTTATCCATCAGATAAATGTAAAGAGATGAGATGAAATAGTGCGGATATTCTGGATTGATAAAATGTCTTGTTCGAGTTGTGGATATATTTTCATCATTTTCAGTGAGCGATTTGAAGGACATCCAGGCAGCACGCAATTTCCTGAAAGTTGAAGTTGAACTGAATATATGGAAGACACCGGGCATCATCCCATTCGAACCTTCTGCTGTTCTCATAGACGAGCTTCCTGGAAGCGATTCGCCAACAGATGGTTCATTCTTCTCGTGAAACACTTCCTGAGCTTGTGAAAACGTTGTATGAATTGACAACAAGAGTGTCCCACATCTCTGAAATGGGACACTCTCCCATAACTCAACCCCAAGATTGATGCGATTGTTGTGTATGCACGTATGATAGACGATATTCATGATAGACGATATTCATGATAGACGATATTCATGATAGACATATTCATGATAGACGATATTCATGATAGATTTCTTTGTGCCAACTTCTTACCTTTTCGACTATTTTTTGCAACCAATTGTCATTCCTTAACTCAAACACTCCCCACAAAACGAAAATTGATTTTTTCCAAAAATGATTTTCATTTGGAGTTTCCGACATCTCGAATTCAATTGAAACCTCCTTCTATAAAACCTCCACCAACCTTCGAAAGCAAGGACCATTGAAAACAGGCCTGTCCCCCCCTCATTTTCTTGAGGTGTCTTAAGGAACATGTTGAGCGACATACAAGAAACACGATGATGTGGTGCATGCAAGGATTTGTTATCCACGCTTCTGTTGAGCGTCCAATCAGAATTCCAGTTTAATCACGTGGTGGATATCGATGTGAACGGATATGTTTTGGGAGAGTCTTCAATTTCTTCAAATGATAATTCAGCCATGCGACATCTTTTCCATAAAAAGGGCAAATTGGGTGGATCCCAACCAATCGTTGTGGTCGCGCCATACATCCAACCATCCGTGCCGATGGCCATGGAGCAGCCACCCCTCCTTCAACCACCTCTTATTCTTCAACCACCACCTCTTCTTCAACAAGCCATCGTCACTCAACACAACACGCCAGATCATCAGAGAAAAACGATGTCCAGTGGGAATGAGTTTGGTAAACGATCAGTGCGTGGGATCCCAAGTTATCCTCCCAAGCTTTACTTGTCCTCCACCAGCAATTTTGACAAACGAAGAATGTATTTCGTACGCTCGGCAAACCCGCGTTTGCCCCCGTGGATTAGAACTCAACGGGGATCGATGCATCTCTACTGAATCTACTCCAGCCCAATTTTCATGTCCCGATTCGAATGCTGTCTTGGATCCGTCGGGAATGAATTGCGTATCCTTTATACCCGAGTCTCCCGTCTGTCCACCTGGAATGTCATTTGTAGACGGACACTGTACGGCAAAGCTCTCAAGTCGCATGGAATGTCCACCACACTATTCCCTCTCTGTCAATAGTCTGTGCGTGAGACCCAAAACGAATTCTGCGGCACCTATTGTCCTCAAGATGCGGAGTTTGATGGGCAGTCATGCGTCATGAGAATTCAAGAGCCACCTCACTGTTCTCCTGGATTCTTTTTCGAGTCCTCCTCACAGTCTTGCCTCAAGCCTGTCCCAGAAGTTCATGCTCCTTGCAGGGGAGATTTTAAGGCTCTCGGATCCAACTGCGAATTGTCTGTCCGTCGTGCTCCTGATCGCATTTGCGACAGCGCCGCGACACTCGATTCTGACGGAATATGCGTTACAGAAATTCAGGTTCCTCCAGAATGTTCTCAAGGATATCGTTTGGCCGAAGAAATCACTGTTTGTCCTGAGGGAACCACACCTGTCGGTTCTGGAGCTTCTCTTCGCTGCGAATTCCCAAAATGAGCAAAAAGTCGTTCAGTGCTGCCCGCCCGGATTTGAGGGATGGACGGTGTCGACGTGTCGATTACTTGGTTCCAACGCTATCGTGCGAGGGAGAGTGTTATCATGTCCGAACGATGAAATTGTCCTTTTCATGTCCAACAGAAACAGAGTTTGTCGACGATCCGGTGGAGCCCAAATGCGTACGACGTGTTGTGACGCAAGACTGCCGGGGATCCTTGCAAGTGCCCAGCTCCGCAACAGTAAAACGCTGTGAAAACGGAACGATGGAAACGGAACTCCGACGTCTCAATGCTGAAAATTGCGTGCAGAGCCCCCAATGCGTTGATGTTGTGAAGGAGGAGGTGTCTGTTGCTCAACCCTTTTGTCCTCAAGGTGTATTTGAACAAGGACAATGCTTGGTGAGAGAACCACTCATTTCGCAGAAAATTTGTAAAGTTGGACAGTTTGATGCAACAACAGGCCAATGCGTGCATGAAACGGTTGTTCCGATTAAGACACAATGTCCGGCCGGAACTGTTAGGTCAGGAATGCGTTGCTTATCGTACGACTCCCACGCACCTCAGTCGGTCTGTCCAGAAGGGAGCGAGCCCGACAGCACTGGTCTCTGCATGTCCCAAATCGATCCAATTTTTCATCCTCCGAAGATCCATCGGGTTTCTGCCAGTTTGCGATGCCCATCGGGACAACTGTCCGGTGAAGTAACGAAAAAAGCGCGGGAATTGATCTGCCCGGAACAGTCCATCGACCTGAGTCCCAATCCACCTCCCTTGGGCAGAGGGGCCAGGTGCTTCACTCACGCTCGACTCATGGCTCCACCTCTCGTCGATAAAGCGGTGCCACCAACTTTTCACTGCCCTGATGGAATCGCGTTGAAGGGAAAAATTGTCATTCTATTGATTCAATCCGACCCGAACGATTGTGTCCACCAGATGCGACATTCGACGGAACGGGATGTGTTCGATCGACTCCAGCGACAATTCCACCACCGCGACGCGTCGTATCAATTGCTATCCCACATTGTCCTCCAAATACAGAACTGAGAGGAAGCATCTGTGTGAGACGTCACGAAGTCCAGCCCTTTATTTCCTGCCCAACACTCTTCCACCACGACATCGCTCGCGGTAGATGTGTTATGAGTACTCCTGCTCAGACGATTTGTCCTGCTGGATCATCTCAAACTCCCACTGGCTGCTTGCGTCACGTCCAAGTTTCCCCACTGGTTCGTATCGTTCATGGTTGTGTACCGCTCAGTTTATACTTGCCCTGAATGTCCTGCAACACCCACCATAGTTTGTGAATATGTTTTCGTACCTGCGATTTCTTCCAAATGTCCCAAACATATTTTTATCGATGAAGTGTGCCAGTTATGTACTTGGAATGCAAATACGAAGGGTTGATTCGTGAAAACTGGCTAGTGTCCTTTTCAGCCCAAGAAAAACATTTTTCATTGAAATGAGACGAACAAATCCGTATTTTTGATTGAAGGGGAAAGATGACTGTGTATGTTCTACAATGCAACTCGCTGGGTTCTAAATGTTTTTCCAATACACTCTGGTGAGTCGAATTTGTGTAAAGCCGCGTTGAACAGAACTCCTTCAATGGAAGGAGATCTGCTTCAGGGATAAAACCTTCAATATGACCCTTGATATTCTATCTTACTGGTTTGAAGCAATTCAAAGCTGAATGCTTGCATCAATATTTGACGCCTTTCTGGTCAGCCATTGCGGATGCTGCTGCAATTAATTCTGTGTTGAAGCAAATTCCATCAGTATAAGATTCTACTCACTGGGCTGATGTCTGCGTCTTTCTTTGACCTTTAAACAATAAGTTCAACAAACCTTTCTTTTAAGATCTCTTGTGCTCATACTCTTTTCTGTTAATGTCCCCAAGACGAGTTTTGCACCTTGAACACCAGCATTACTAACATTTTCTTACTCCGACGCTGTAAGTGTGGTGGGATTCTTCTTTGGTCCGCATGCCTCTCAATGACGAACTCAACCGTTTCGTGAATTTGTTGAGTCCGTATTTCAAAACTTCTGTGCTAATGTAGATACACATGTTTGATGCGTCTTAATCAGCGCAGTCATCCGGGAGGCTCTTCTTGTAGTTTTCGTTGACGACATCGTTGGCGGATTCCTAGAAGAACAACTTGAGCAATCGTTTGTAGATCTCATCAACAACCACAAGCCTGAGATGACTGAATCAGAAGTCACGATCTTCTCCTCAACTACAACATGTCCGATTGGAACGCAACGTCAATGAAAACCACCGTAGATCTTTACCCAAAAGAAGAGTCTTGCTCTGCTAATGATTTCTCGTTTGCCTCTCTCATCGGATCTCTCAACTTCCTGGTGAACACCACCAGGCCCGAGATTGCTTTTGCAGTTTGGCTCATTGTCTCAGCATATGAACCACAAAGTTCATGCAGTCGTGATTGGAAGTCAATGACGGGTGGACTTGTCATGCGGAATCGTCAAGATTCTATCTTTGGGACCGCAACCGTCAAACTGCCGCTTTGAATCCGTTCGAGTTCTGCTTGCCCTCGCTGTCAGCATCGGTGGTACATTCAACATTATGACATTTCAACAGCTTTTCTGGACGCGCCATCAAAGAAGATGTTTATGTTGAACAGCCGCCTGGATTCCATGATTCAGGTTTTCCCGTAAACGTCTGGAAGCTGAAACGTGCATGTCACGCCTAGAATCAATGCATCAGTGATTATCTTATCGAAAAATCATTTATTCGTCTTCACAGTGAGGCAAGCATTTTTCATGGATACATTAATAGTATCAGTGTCATCATTGCCTTATTCATTGATGATTTTTCAATGTTTTCATCGGATAGTGCAGCCTGTCAGTCTGTATATTCAGCGGTTTACTGTTGTCGACCTCGGCCTGGTGAAGCATGTTCTCAGCATAAAAATTTATTATGATCGGTCCAAAGCATTATGCATTTGTCGCAAGCAGCATTCGTGCAGAAGATTCCCAGGCGTTTTCGATTTGAGAAAGTGAATCCGTCCAATATTAACGTTGGAGGTGCCATGTCCTGCCATAGGCGTACACGTCCAGACATTGCGTTTGCCACAAGTCGGTTGGCTCAATTCCTATTGACATGAACATTGGTCTGCTGTTAAGAAAATTTTCCTAATATGGACAATCGACTCAGTTGGAAACAATTGTTCCCATTCTCGGATGAAACACATCAGACATCATTTGCCAATTTGTTCATTATCATACGTTGATCCTACATCATATTCCCACAGAATGTTGCAGACTTGTTCACCAAAGCTTTGCCACAGCCAGCGTTCATCGTCGTGGAAAATTCTCTCCAAATTGAGGGGACGTACTGGAACCTTATTAATTATGTCTGTATAGTTTCTTCTCTCCTTTCTCTGTGTATGGTTTACTTTGGTCGGAAGTAAATTGCTTGGAAATGGCCTTTATCAAACACATTGACATTACAAAAACTGCCATCGCAGCAATAATTCCACACGCCGCCCAGCATAACAATCTGTCGGAGCCCTTACAATCACTGCAAAGACAGGCGGAAAGTAGAAAAAAACAGTCCCATAAAACAGCAAGGCGCTAACAATCACCATCTGTTTGACTAGTCACGATCGCCATGAATGATCAACCAGTGGGTGATGATCAATCCGCTGGGACACAAAACATGGAAGTAGAGCAAAATGTCATCCAACCATCACAACAGAAGATTGATGAGCCATTAGTTGTTGATTCAATTGAAGCCAACGTATCAAGCTTTGTCATCGACGCATTACGTACGTCTCTGCTTTCATTCATCCCATCATCTTTGTAATCAGGCGCGGTCGAACCAAAGCTTCTTTCTGTATCGAGTATGTTTATATCTATCTGTAGTGATGGTCTTTTTATCTTGTGATGGTCTTTTTATCTTGTAGTGATGGTCTTTTTATCTTGTAGTGATGGTCTTTTTGTCTCTTCAGATTGTGGTATAACTTTCCAAAATCAATTCTCTTCCGACCCTCATCAAATTTTATTGTGTCTTAAATCTATAGCGGATTTCTATTTGATGATTGATCCCACAACGCGCTTGACCACATTCTACGTTCTTAATGATCTCATTCAAGTATGTTTTTCATTTTCAACTCACCATCATATTTTTCTTTGCATTTGTCTTCCCGTTTCCCAGAGGGATCCTCGATTCCGT
Source organism: Condylostylus longicornis (assembly GCF_029603195.1). Lineage (NCBI taxonomy): Eukaryota > Metazoa > Arthropoda > Insecta > Diptera > Dolichopodidae > Condylostylus > Condylostylus longicornis. Next base: position 8,120 of record NW_026578185.1, read on the forward strand.
CTCGGTGTTCTCACTGAAGTTCTTCCTCGAATCTATTGGGTCGTTTCTTGTTTGCCCGACAAGGATCCTTATCTGAAGACTGTTGCCGTTTGGGAGGAGAGAAAAGTCTTTCCCCCCGAAGTTTGCAATGCCATTCTGCAACTTTTTCAATCGGGAGATACTGCAACTCGAAACGTAAGCAACGACCCCATTCCACCATCATGGTCTGTGTGTCTGCTATGATCTCTCCATATGTCTGCTATGATCTCTCTTTATGGTCTGTGTGTCTGCTATGATCTCTCTTTATGGTCTGTGTGTCTGCTATGATCTCTCCATATGGTCTGTGTGTCTGCTATGATCTCTCTTTATGGTCTGTGTGTCTGCTATGATCTCTCTTTATGGTCTGTGTGTCTGCTATGATCTCTCTTTATATGTCTTCCAGGCAGAAGAGTTCGAATCCCGCTTAGTCTCTTTCGCTCAGGTATGGATCTTTTGAAATTCTCACTTCTCGGCACTCTCTCTTCAGATGGCGCGAACAAGAGCCGCTAAGGATGCAGATGTAAGTTGGATCTGCTTCCAAGACTTTGAATTGAATTGGTTGTTCTGCAGCTTGAAAATATGCTTGGTATTAGTGGAGATGCGGTGGATACTGGAGTCACTGCTGCTACTGTCGCAGGTTAGTATCAACTTAGAAAATTCAATTGTCCTTCTGCCCCATCTTGTTTGAAGCCCTTGAGTTACAATTCTTCTCTGTTTCAGCAATTATGGCGTCATCTGGACCTGAGTTAAGATCTATTGGAGTTACTGCGAAGGCATCTCTCGTTTTAACTCAAGGTACAATCGAGTACTGTGCAAGACTGCTTGCTGACTTTGACGATGGATTGCGACCCTCCAATCTTAAACCAATCGAAGCCCTTCTCAGAATTCTAGATCGGGCAGGTTCGCTTTGACTCTTTTGTACTCAATTACTTTTTTGAATTTCGTTTTATCCTGTAGCAAGAAGCTCCACATGTTTTTTAGCTGCATGCACAACAACAGCGTTTTGCACTTGGCCTGCAATGATGTTGAACAAGTTCTCTTTGATTCTTGTTATTTTTTATTTCGCAGCACGCTCTGATGCAACCCCATTTCTTTCACCCAAGCTTGAAGGCCAGGAGGATTCTCAGCTAGTTAGTCTTGCACTTCCAAAAACAGATCTTTTGAAAGCGGGGCCACTCGCAAAAATAGCTGACGTTGGAGCGTCTGGTGAAGCTAAGAAAGCGGCGCCTGCTGATCAGAAAGCAGTGGCTGTTGATGAAGATTTGAAGGTTGAGACTGAGAAAGCAGTGGCTGTTGATGAAGATTTAAAGGCTCCTGTTGAAAAGACAGCGCCTGCTGTGAAAGCTGATGGGGAAGCAGATGAAGGTGTGAAGGCTCCTGTTGAAAAGACAGCGCCTGTTGATAAAACTGAGAAAGCAGTTGCTGTTGATGAAGCTCTGAAGGCTCCTGTTGAGAATGAGGTTGTGACCACACCAGCACCAAGCAAGAAACCTAAGAAATTCGTTCTATCTCTAAAAATGGATCCGAAGACAGGAAATGTTCGGGGTAAAATTATTGACCTCCAGAATGCGCCTTAATCTTATTCAATTTTCTATTCTATTTCTAATTTTCTATTTTATTTTATTATTTCAGGAATGAAAGTGACCCCCGCTTAGAAGAAAAGTCCGAAGAGTTTTTATGTTGGCAAAACTGCAAAGGCAATATTCCACACATGTCGGCATCATCTTGCTTGTATCTCTCTTTTTCAAGTAATGGGAAGTGGTCCTTGATCAAGGTTGACAGCACTGACGACTGAATAGTACCCATCTGCCGTATACTCTCGGCGCATCCGCAGTAATTCTAAGCAGTTGACCTGAGGAAGTGTGTTTTATGGTCTGTTATAAGGTCTTCTTACAGTTTGGGTTGCGTTAGTGATGTTCCTTGAAAGAGTTCTTGCCAGATCTAGTATTTTTGCTGGAAGGCATTTCTGGCGCAGTTCTTGCATTTCACTCCTTGTCAATCCCTTCGATTCGGTACGTGAGCTCATAGACGACTTGAATAGAGTCCTTGATAAGAAACGCAATGAATGAGGCAATTCAATTCCATTGATTGAGTTCCACTTATTGGGTTGATTGTGCAATCGTGGGACGTACCAGTGAGGATTAAATCCAGAGTCTTTGTCGATTATTTCAAGCCCTCTGGATTCAAATTCATCTACCAAGAAATTGTTTAGCTGTCTTAATCTCTCTGAGTCTCCGTCATGTGGAGGGAGGAAAAGAACCCGGTCACCTAAAATAGCTGTTTTTAAATTCAGACATATGAGGATTTCGCACCGAAAATTTGATAGTGAGGGGACCAGCGCAATCTAAATGGACAGTTCAGTAGAGGGTGAGATGCAACAGCTGAAACAAGAGATTGAATTGAATTTCGTGGAAAACGAACCTTTGAGAGCCTCCGCTGCAGAAAACTCTTCAGTCTCATCCCTTAACGAAACGATTAACAACCTGATTTCAACCATCCAACCTTAGTACCTCATCGCAAAACTTACGAAACATGGTACGTTAACGGATCACAACTGAAATGCTTCGACAACCTATACCCATGTAAGCGCCCCCTACGGACAAAAAATACCTTGAAACGAAAAAGCATGGCTCAACTAACTCCAAATCTTCGGAAACATCCTGCAGTAAGTTTGCATCGTCTATGCGAAAAGCAATAAAATGTGTCGGCCTTGGTTTCCTTCTGTCCATCACTGCTAATGGAGGTGGGATGCACGCGCAGGGTTTTTTTTATTTTTTGCAGCTTTTCCTTGTAGATAACAGGTCCATGTCATTATCATGATCCAAGAGCTTCAATCATTGAACATCTCCTTAGAACTTGCATTGCAACATGCCAGAATGGCGTTTCATGATATGCCTCAAGACGTTGCACGCAAGGTCCCCTCTGCTACCCAACTAGATTGCTTGACTTCATCTTCATCGGGCGTATATGAGGTGGGGTTGACTTCTTAGCTCAAGACTTGATCACTTTCTTATCTGGCAAATCTCTATTTTTCTTCCTAAGAGTCTTTGGAGCGAATCGTCTATGAGCTCCAGCTGCTCTAGTGCCGGCTCATCTCAATACTCATGGACATCAAGCTCTGCCCGACAATTTCCGACCAGGAGAAGAAGAAGAAAGAACAGCGTCGAGAGCTATGATGCTTCCTCCGATAATCTCAGTCGATTGAGCGAGAGTTGGGGTTCGGGCAAGCCCACCTGGAATACTCGCGTTGAAAAACCATTCCATACAATAGAATTCACAAACAATAGCGATGAGGGTTCCGCGATCTCAGAGGACCGATTCCCGAAGATGATCATAGAAGGACCCAAAGAATTCAGAGTGAATCGTTTTCTACAACACACTGAAGGAATCGAAAAGTTTAATGAATGCTGTTACTAGAGGTGTTTGTATTGATCATTCAAGTAATAGACGGCTTCGTTGTGATCCTGTCAAACGGTGGGAACAATACCAACGTCTTTGGGACAACGATGGGTGAGTTTGAATGGAGGAAGTTATCCATCTCATTTATATTCAGATTTTTAAAGAGAGTTCGGAAATTGAGTCTCACTGGTTATAAAAGTTATTTGAATGACCTCGAACGTTAGACTCTGTTCAAGAGAAGCTCAAATCTTCGGTACTCCACAAAGACCGATATGTTGCAAATATCCCAAACGAAAAGTTAACTTCCTGAACAATTTCGCACTTGCCATCACTTGAGGGCATCAAACATTTCTGGTGAGTGGTATGGCTCTTTCCGCAAGAGTTGAAACCGCACTATCATCCGGGAGCAGACCGGAGTTTAGATAAAATACGGTCAACAAAGTAGAACGCGGAACTGCACCAAACTGCTGACAAACTAAACACCCAAGACCAACTGCTCTTCCTTTGGATGCAAGCTCTGGCAATGCATCACAACAGTTAACAAAATATTACAATGATATGAAGTTTGATTCATGAGTGATGATCAAAATCGGATTGTTTAATTAACAACACTTGCAATGGTCTGCCCCAACGGATTGCTTGCGAATTAATTGGACGAGGGTCGATCAAATATTCTCGATACACACAACTAAACCAACCGCATTCACCACCAACACCCATATGCCTGTGAGGGACAACTCAGATGGTGAACGAACAATGAAATACAACGTACTCAAAATCGATGTTTAAACGAACTGCGCTACCAAATTGATGATGCGTGGTACTGATTTCATGCTCGAGCGATGTGGGGTCATCAGGATTTCTACGGAAATCGAATTGATATCCATGCAGGTCGTATGGATGTTTGGCTGATTCCAATTCCTTCGTCGAATAGGGTTGGCAAGAGAAATGGAAAGTCGGGTTTGGTTTATGATGTTCCTGAAGTGAGAGCTCTATGAAGACGGGATCAGCCCATGATGGAAGGCTATATAAAAGTTCCTTGAATATTGACCTACATGATCCAAGGAAAGCTGAAACGAAACACAAATGTCAACAAAACTATCAACACGAAAAGAGTTAAGACACCTACTTGTCTTGAACTCAGTTTTTCTTCTAGTCCTTGTACGATAATCCCGCATCCCTTTGGCCATTCGCTTGAACCTGCCGTGGATGCAACGACACTGACCCATTCAGTATCCTCTCGACCTCCATATTCAGATGGAACAATATAAGGTTCGAAAAGCGATTCGACAGATGAGCGATAAACGTTCTGAAATGAAGTCCATAGGATAGCAAAAGAATGAAGACTCCACACCGTAATGGTTGACGATTTCCTATCCGTATAGTTTTCGTGAGGACCGCGTCCCAGAAACGTGACTTCTCGACTATTGGCATGCAACGAGAATGTCAACCCGACACGAGGAAGATACGGCAATGTGTGTCCCAAATACGGCGATACTTCTGTATCAATCACGAACGTGCCACCAGCTTCAAATAGAAATGTCGTTCGGGACTGCAATGGAAGACGAAGATTGTCCCAGATACAACGACGCGTCTCACTTTGAATAGTGGAACCATTGACAGCTTCCTGAAGAGTCCTGATGGCAGTAGCGCACCGTGAGATTGAATCACTACAACCCATAGAGAATCACGACGTCTTCGTAATCGAAGTACGTGTTCCGGACTGTTCGTGTTTCCGCATTTTCCGGCGCGTATGTCGATCAGCTGGGACTCAATACGATCGAGACCAGCAGCCTTCCAACGGGATGCGTAACTCAACAACCCTTGCTCCTGAAGATGAATTTATCATAAGTTCATAACTCACTTCACTGATTGTGTCTTACTCTTGATAATCCAACTGTCAGCCCACCAAGAACTGCACCAATCAGACCAACTTGCTTCAATCCATTAATCAGCGGGGATTGCTTGTCCCCTCCGCCTTTATCGTTATCAGTCGGAGCGCGATAGAAATTAAACCGAAGCGGTTCACTAAACGGTGACACACTCTCGCCATTCACAACCACGCGATAGTTTCGTAAATTTCCGCTGAGAGAATCGAAACCCACGGAACAGTGCCTGTTACTGAACCGAACTTCCGACACTCTACGATTATTTTCGGAAGCTCTAAAGTGAAATTCTTTCTCGAGATTCAACCCTGATGATGGTGAATGGGAAAGAGTCTCCATCTCAACTTCTCTAGCAACTGAGACCGGAGGAGATCTTGCTGGTTCAGTGATGAGAGCGACTTCCCAAGCTGAAGTATCATCCTTATCAAAAGGAATCCATCCCTGTGGATGGGATTGTGGAATCAACGAAGTCGATGTTGATGCATTATATACGGGAGGAAGATGAAACCAAAGTTGCTCTTGAGCGACAAGATGTCTAGGGAAAGTCGGGAAAGATAAATGATGAGATAGAGAATTATTGATGGGATAAAGACCTTACTTCGCTGGAGCGTAGGAAGTAGGGTGACGCAACCGAACCTTCACAATGAGACTCACTCGCCTTGTTTCCGTATTGACATTCAACTTGGGAAGAGCCGGAAGGTCGACCACAACAATACCGCTTGAATGGGGTCCAATGTCCGCCGGAACGGGAAGTGGACCTTCAGCAATGGGGTGGATAGAATGGACGAAATCATGGATTGCATATTCGAATCTGAAAAGGAGAAATAACAGATGATCTTATGAGAAGTGCATAGAACTCGAATTTTCAGAAAGGAAACGTACTCAAAGGAGCGCAGTGACGAAAAAGATAACCGATTACGAATTTTCAAAACAATCGAACCAAAGGATTGTTCTTGTGGTTGAGAGACGCTTGGGGACGGTGTGACTGGGGCCGACGTGAGACGACCCTCGGCAACTGTCCCAAGTTCGATCTCAACAGGCTGTTGAGCGTATTTCGCTTCGATGACTCCGGGCTTTAAACGTCGATCTGGATATATAAGACCATTGATGTTGAAATTCAAGTCGTTTGGATAATCTTGAAAATCGCCACCATACGCCCAATAATATTGCACACCATCTTCAGTTATCTTTGATTTTAACAATCCCTTCAATGACAAAATGTAAAACTCTTGAACTCGATATGATAACAATCTTACTTGATCGACCCAATCCCAAATAAATCCTCCCTGCAATCCTTGATGTTGATAAAATGCGTCCCAATAATCCATCAGGCTTCCGCTCGAATTTCCCATCGCATGTTGATACTCGCAGAGAATCATTGGACGCTTCGTTTCAGTCGTTCGACAGAATTGATAATGTTTTCCGACGCGAACTTGACGATCCTTAGGACCGCCACGCTTCCAACTAGCAAGCATTGCGTATTCGATAACGTCTTTCAATGGTGGATACATGGGACAGTAAATGTCGGAATGATCTTTGGGACTTCCTCCACTCTCATACTGAATCGGACGTTCGAAAGCGTCAATCTGAAAAATGAATTTCGAATGTTTCGTTCAACAAGAACTGCAAATGAATATTCAGTCATGCAAAATCTGTTGACATCACAAGTTTCACACCAGCTCTCAATGATTCTCTTTTACCTGTCGAATCCATCGATAAGCAAGTCGAAAATTTTCGCCACGCCCAGATTCATTTCCCAGACTCCAGATGATGATCGAAGGGTGCGAGCGATCGCGAAATACCATTCGTTGGATTCGACCCATCCAAGCGGGATACCAATCAGGATCATTAGCGAGTCGTCCCATCACTCGAGGAGTAAGTCGAACAGTGAGAAAGCTGAGAATTGAATTCCATCCAACTGGCGAATCGCCATGCGTTTCAATGTTCGCCTCATCAACAACTAGAGAAAGAAGAATGAGGCGAAAACAGGATCAATGCATTGATATTAATGGCTCACCATAGAGCCCAAGTCGGTCACATAAATCGTAGAACTTGTACGTGTTTGGATAATGGCAAGTACGCACGGCATTGAAGTTGTTTTGTTTCATCAGAATTAAATCCTCGACTATACATTCCCATGGAGTCACTTTCCCTGAAGTAAACAAAAAGAGCAATAGCAAAGAAAAATAGCAAAGAACAGGAAATAGCACAAACAAACTTGATAGTCGATAGTTTGTATAAATACCTCTCAAAGGATGATGTTCATGGCGATTAACTCCCTTGATCATGATCGGTTTACCATTAACAAGAAGCTCTCCACTAACAATTTCAACACTACGAAATCCAAATCTGCAACCTTCACTCTGAATAATTTCTTTTTTCAAAGAATTTTGACGAGACGAGGAATCATTTTGCGAATCGCTGCCACTTCGCGTGTCGGTAGCGTCGACTTCTTCGGTCGTTGTGTGTTCGGGTCTCGGACGTCGCACAAGCGTTAACGTGAGGACGTAGAGTTCCGGCTGTTCGTCAGACCACAATGAGGGCGACGGAACAAGAAGGCTCCACGAGTCCGAGAACTCAGAAGTTCCTTCCAATGTTGACGAAAACGCGGACAAAGGTGTCTCCGTTGACACAATGCACAACGTCGTGGCGGACTCGAAATGGGACAGATATAAAGAGGGAGACGGCTGCGAATAGGAAAATGTCGGAAGGTTGGAGTCCGGCAACTCTGTTGGAACCGGTTGCTCGTCCTGCTCGATAGTCTCCTTATAAATATTGATTTGAACAAAAAATTCGGAAAACCAATTGGACGAGGATTTTTGTTTGGATAGATGAACAGCTTGTTGGAGTGTGAGAAGTTCAGAAGAACCAGAAACGCGCATTTGACAACCGAAACGCGCCGCCACGCGAACAAGCCCGCGTCTGAAAGAGAGAGAATCGTCAACAGAAACATATTCGATAGACGACCGAAACAATCGAGCCGTAAGATCGCCAGAAGTTCTTATACGAAACATGCAAATACGGAACATGGAAACAAATACGAAACATGGAAACATGTAAATACGGAACATGTGAGCATATGCATGCACCCTAGAGCCCTGCTTACTCCGCGTATTGATCTGCAATCCTTCCCAAAGGCTGAGCAGACACCACGTGGAAATCCTCAATCCACATTCGCGAGGGTTCAAAATCAAATGGTTCAGAAATTAATAAATTTCTTGGAACGAGATGTTTCGATGGAGACAGTGATGGTCCACTACGCTTCACAATTTCGATGTCGCGGAAGCATCCAGAGAGACGCCAATGGTCTTGATCTTCCAAGTAGGAGGCGGAAGTAAATTTGGGACAGAACAAAACGAGACAATTCGAATGCGTGACGCCATTCACTGATGTGTCCACTGAAGTTTTCAAGTATTGTGTCACATCAAACTCTGCTGGAAGAAACCCATCAGTCGAATATCCAACGTAAGAGCCATTGAGAAATAGGAAGACGCCGGGTCCACAGCCATGCAAGAGAAGCGTCATCGCATGTCCCACCATCTCAGAGTCTTTCCACGGAAGATCAAAATAGCCTCGATAGACACCGATTGGGACGTTCTTCGTATTCCCGTTAGGCAGCTGCATTCCCCCGATATAAGGTGGATTACACAGAAATGGATAGATGAAATTTGTATAAACCGGAGGATTAATATTTTCATAAACGTAATCCAGTTTAGCGTTTCTTGGGATTTTTGAGAAGTCGGTCGTTGTCTGGCCATCAATTCTTGTAATGAGTTCGCAATGATCAATTTGATCAATTTTGATGAAATCTCCGAAATGGGATGGATGATCGGTCTCAACAGGGAATGATGCTGTATGGCATAGAGGGGGCAGCGATTGAAAGCTTGGAAAGGTGGCAAAAAACCACGTCGGAGTCGCCACTTTAGAAGTCGTGTCCCCAGAACTATCAACAGAGAAGAGTGGATAAATGTTGGGGGATGCGCTACGATTCAATTTGCGCGCAGAAGTTTCGTCGATGAAGTAAGAGATATGAGATGCACGAATGGGGAGTCGATTTTCGTGGATGATACTTGGCTGGTAGAGGATCCCACGACACATCCATGCTATAAACACCGCGACCTGGACGGCAATCGTGACGACACCGCCAAGAATGATTGGTGCCATGATGTCGATCGAGTGGCCGGAACCAAGAAAGTTAGCGTGAATGTCGGTGACCCATTGCGATGATCCTCCTATGCGTAGAGCGATTTGAAAGCCAACATCGATTAAAAAATTAATCAGAGCGACGTATCGAATTGATTGATACTCCCATGATGTTGAAAACCATCGCCATGCCAGAACATCAAGATGGAACATGCTGATAGGAAGACCATACGATGATGGGACAATATCGGAAACCCAATCCAATGAGTGACGAGGAAACAGTTTTTGTGGTTGGGAGTCATCCCCATTTCCAGGAAGCAGAGATCGTGGCTCGTCGTGTAAAACTTCTACCCGTTGATTTGATGAGAGGAGCGCCGGACTCCGACTGCGAATGTCCGCCCGGCCCGACCTGAAATGGGTATCCGACAGATAAGTCGCTATCGACAAAGAGGCGACAGACCTACAATCAATGTCGTCATTCCGAATTTCGGAATGCGTTTCAATCTGTTTTGTTGACATTCTGTTGCGTGGTTTGCACCGAAATGTTGGAAAGGGAATTTGAACGTCGGCGATAGTCACAAGGAGCAAATATAAACAGACGGCAACAACAGTTTGCCACAGATACCACCATAGCAACCACGAGATACCAAATCCAACAGAGAATACGACGAAGTGACGAAGCAGAACCGCAAGCAACGGAAATGAAGAGTGCGGGGAGGTCGCGTGTTTTCGCCTCAAGGCTAGAACACCTAAGCTCCATCGACCCTCAAAAACCTTTCGACAATCAAGGAACTGGTTCATTGTTATCACTTTAATCTGATAATCAGCACAACGACCCTTGCTGAGATTTTTGTATCGAGGCTTGCCCACCATTCATTGCTTAGCAGGTTTTTCGAGGTGAGACTCCATTCCACAACCTGAGGGGACACTTGCCAGGTCTATTCTGATTCCTTCTGTAAACATGAAGATGGCGCCCCTCTTCGTCGTCGTCTGCTGTTCCCTCTTGGCGTCATTAATTGAATCTCAACATTTCCGTGATTCTTCCGTCATTCATTCCGAATATTCGAAGTTGATTCAACTCAATGCGAATAATCAATCATGGCACACAGGAATCCCAATCTCAGTCGATATTCTTGGTGATAAACCGACGTGAGTTTCCCTCATTTTCATGTTTAAATTCACTCCATGCTCAGTGTGTTGGCTGTTGATCTCCAAGATCCAAATAATTCGACTTCACGTATGTTGATTCCTTGTAGTTTGAAGTGTGTGATGTTTCCTAGGTGTTGAACTCAAATTGACGAGCCCCTTACCTTTGGGTATTTCACTTCATCGTCTTCATCAAAGCGGTAAACTCTTTTTCATCTGTTCACTGCTTCCACATCCTCTCTTTTCGACGAATTCTCTTTGTATTTCAGATGCAATTACTAATTTTTGCGATTGGATTACGAATGAGGGATCGAGTTCCCATGAATTCAAATTCACGCTTCCGGCTTTCAAGGAAATGCGAATCGTTCTCTATTCCAAACCAATAGGGGCGAAGGGGTCTGCAATGCTTGTATTTAAGGGAGAGTCGATGCAACATCAGCCACAGAACTATCAAATTGCAATGGGGGGCCGTCCAGAAGAAAGAGGCTATGAAAGAGTACAACGGGAGACGCGTCCAGTTGAAAATCCATCGATGAACAATTTGTCCCATCGACCATCTCTTCTGAAAGGATCATCTCGTGCACTGCAGCAATCTCCATCACCTAATGCCTGTCATTTGTTTGATACAACCTCCCCAATTGCATTCATTGAGGATTCAATATCGGGCTTAGCGTCTCATTCGACTCTAGGAAACGAACTGATCGGTCCATCTCTTTTCTATAATCGCGCAGAATGGAAGACCAGTGGGTCTCTTCCTCTCTATTTGCCTTCTGCTTTGACGATTCAAGGCTCTTTCTCGAAAGCCTCGTTGCTGGATGTTCTAGTGCCACCACCTGCGGGTCTCAGTGATTCAACCTCTGCCCCTGTCCGGTTCCAACTAGCGTTCCCGAACCTCGACCGGAATGGTGTTTCCGTCTTCGTCAAATGGGACGTTCATAAGAGAGACTCCATTCCAATTTCACTCTTTGATTTTTCTCCTCTTCCGCCAAACACTCTCTTCGTTTCCAAAACGCTTGCTCCTTCTGATTGGGCAGCGACGCATCACGGCGCGAACAATGCAACACGAGTTCCCCAATTCGCTCCTTATCGGTTTTTGCTTCTTTTTATCAGTGATCCAAATGGGAGCCATCAAAATTGGAGCAGCCCTATTGCACTCCAGATGGTATCACTTGGGCCGCATCCTATTGAGACGGTCAGGCACTTCATTCCTTTCTCTCTCTCTCGGATTTGCCTTCTTCATAGGAACGTCCCAATGATGCCACGCCCACCGCACCCAAGTCAACTCTCCACGCTGCGTTGAGTTGGATTTACGGAGCGTTAATCACTACCAGTATAGCTCTTCTTACTGTGGTGGTTATCGCATTGGCACTCTGCATCTTGGCCTTCTTAGCGGATGCAGGTCAGTTCCTCCTTCTTCGATTTTTCAGATCAATTTTTTTTCTCGCTCAGATCTTTTCTTCTCCTTCATGAGAAATTTACCTGGCGCCTCGACAAGCTTAAGATTCAATCAAATGTTGGCCTGGCTGGAAGGAAGCCCAATACCAACTGATGACTTTCCAGATTCACCGCCTGAAAACCAAAATGATGAAAATGGAAAAGAGCTCCAGTTGACTCTTCTTGGTGAGAAGGAGAAGGCTCCTGACGACAAGTATCAGCTTCAGTATAACAGCACGACTGAGGAAGGCGCAACTGATGAAGATGAAAAAGAAACATTCGCTAGATTTCACGTTAGCTCACCGCCGAAAGGGCCCGATCCCTCCCGGAAAACGCTTCTGAGAAAACAACCTGAAATCGATTCCATGGGAGGTTTAAGTATGTTCAACAATTCGGATGCAATTCAACTGACATGACAATCTTCGAGTAGTCATCGTTTACTTGAGGTACTAGAATCTAACGCTGGTTCTGTTCGCTCCTATTTTCCGTGCAGTTGCACTTAGCTGTCTTTTTGGTTCGCTTCTCATTTGTTTTTTAATTGTTTGCTCATTGACTGGTTCTCTGGTGTGCTTCTTATATCAACGCACAAAATCAGTGTCGTCAATTGTGGAGTCCGATAAAGAACAAACACAGCAGTGATCAAAATTTGATGGAGACCGTTTGATCCTTGTTCCAAGGGTCCATGCTGCTAAAGCTTCTCGTATTTCTTCTCTTCATCTGCAGACTTCTTCATGCCAGGCCGCAGCAGACCGTCGACTCTCATATCCCCGTCCGATTCGCCGAAGAGTTCGTTCGACGTCGGCAAATTTCTCCGAACAATTTCAGTTTGCCACAGGGATTGCTCAATGCGCTCAACGAATTATTCAAGAAGCCCGATGCGAATTTCATGTTGGCGAACCAAGTCCTTAGAGCTAGCTATCAAGAAATGGTTGTATTGGCAATGGAGCATGAAGATGATGTGTTATTCAACACCCTGATGAAATTTTCTGAGCCGAATATATTTGACGTCCATCTTGACGGCTACGGAGGAGAAACCGTTTTGAGTCTTCTGTCCTCAAGATTGCGATCTGCGAGACGATTTCGATTCCTGACTGCATTGGTGAAGGCGGGAGCGTCTCCAATGTTTCCAACTAATGACGGTTCGTCGCCGTTGATTGTTGCCTTACAGCATGGCGACATTATGGCAGCCGACTTTTATGTTGAGTTTTTCTACGGGGGACGTGGAGCAAGAAGGCTGCTTGTTCCATTTCTTGAAGCTAGAAATGCAAATGGAACATCCGCACTCTATGCAGCGCTTGAAAACAGGGATTGGGTCTCCATCAGCCACATGGTTGACATTGGGGTCCGCGCTTTGACACCCGCTCCAAACGGAGCTCCATTTCTTATCCCTCTTATTGTGAAAGAAGGACCGATTGATCTTCTTCGAGAGATTCTCTTCAAGCAATCCAGGATTCGGGGAGTGCAGTTTGACGGCCTCGACGCAATGAGCTTTGCGTTGCTCAAGCGCCGTGTAGCCGCTCAAATAGATTTAGCGCTCGAATTGCAAGACGCTCCGATCAGCTATGAACCCGATAATGTTCAGAATGCTCACGAACTCCGACCTAAAGACGCAATTATCCGGCTTCATCAGGCAATGAAGGATGGGGTGGATGAGTTTGTGGTTCTGCAACTATTGAAAGAAGAAATAAATGCTGATAATCGAGAACTCTGTTCAACTCGAGATTCCGAGGGTGGAAGACATTTGCTTCATAGTGCAATTCAATTCGTGTATCGCAACGCAGTTTTTCATCTGGTTGGATATTATGAGAAATTATACTCGGGACGACTTTTGGAAGGTGGATATGAATTATGTTATGCCAACTTGCCTGACCGAAATGGGTATCACGCATCGGACACTCTGATGCAACATGGAGCATGGCGTGGCTCAAAAGGGCTTGATCGAATTGTATCAATCTTGTATGCTCCCTATCCTGAAACGCGCTCGATGATTTTACAAGATATTTTCCCAAGACCCAAAAAGGTTCCTCAAGTCTATTCTACTGCTCGCGATACTGAAAAACTTCTTGGAACTCAATTTTTTCACTTAACTCACTTGGATCGGAATGGAGAGGACACGCTTTTATCCGCAATGAATAATGGAGCAGACGATTTAGCAATACTGTCGATTTGTCAATGGTTGGAAAAGGAGGCCAGAAGTAATCCTGGTCATCAACGTTCTCTTGCTCGAAACATCTTCATGGCAGCAGGAGGAGCAATCCCGCGACTGAACCGCTTGCATTCAAGGCGTCTCCCTTACACACGAGTCCTAACCTTAGCATCTCAGGCCTCCCCTCCTATCATCTACCATTTGCTCACAACAGTTTTCATTGAAACTTCATCTGATGAGTTCGCCTATCGGACACTTTTGCATCACTACAAAGCGCCCTTCCCTCCTGGAGCTTATTCTCCACTCGCCCACGTCATCCGATGCCTGCTGCATCCAATGGCAGGAATCTCTGATGGGGATCTCGCGCACGAACTTCTCGGTACAAACTACCTCCACAAATTTCTTAGATTTCATTATACAACGGCTCTGGAACTGATTGGCAATTCGTCATCAGCTCCCCCACTGGAAACACTTCGGACATTTCCAGATACAGACACGTCAGGAATTTCGTCACTTCGTAATCCTTCGGCTACGACGTACCCGTTTTTTGGTTTACTCCTCTCGATTATTGGAAATGAAAGAGTTACTTTGAGTTACGAGTTGTTGCGAAATCCTATCAATCCTGCGGCCCTTTCATATCGGAAACGAAAATCGAAAATTCTCGCTAAAATTCTTCTACTTCCACGCGCTGCAGTGGATTCCACCGTCATAAATGTCAATCAGTCAGTCTTCTACATCTCGCTGCTTCTCGCTGTCGTTGCTATCATGGCCCACGTCTATCCTCAAGTCATTCAGGGCCTGACTAACGAAGGCCGCAGTGCACATCTTGGATGGGTTCCGGCCAGTCAATCGACGTGCCGTTCCGCCGTCATTTTCGGGTTCCGGAAGATGATTGACTTTCCACGTTTAGTCGGTCGGATACGCAATCTGTCGAGACGTCCAAAACTCAACATCTGCCTGCGCTACACATTCATTGTAGGTTTGTGCTTGCGGTCTCTCTGCGTGCTCTACTACTTCGTTGAGACGCTCTTCATTGTTCCGAACTATCTCGCTTCTTCAAAGCTTCCTGAAGTCATTATGAGTATCCAAAATCCCCTCTGGTTTATCCCTGGATTCGTGTTTGCTATTCATGCCACATTTGTTCAGTCGATGTCCGTTAACCAACAGCACTGGCTTCGCTGGTTTATTCTGGGCTTCGACTCAGAGACGCTTGAAGGGGCGACAAGAAAAGATGAGGGTCGCTGGCGACTTCTCGTTCAGGGATTGCGATGGAAGCCCCTTGGTGAGCGACTCCAGTTTTATGCTGACCGAAAGGCGCGCAATAATATCCTTCGCGTTCCTTTGAAACGACGAGTAGAAAAAGTCACCCTGGAACAGATTCGCAAAGTACGGGACGAAATGAAACAGACAGAGCGGACGGACCCACTTCTGGAAGATGAAAGATTTCTGGCAGAGCAATGGGTAGTGCCTCCAAGAATTGAAGCAGAAGTTGATGGTTTCACAGTTGTTCGAAGAGCCACAACTATCAACAGCCCGATAAGAAGTCCCTTCAGACGACGTTCAAGCGATCGGGCTCGATTGATGTCTTTCTTGATGTTGGGAGGATCACGTGTTGAGTTACCTGCAGACGATGAGGACTACTTTTCGTCACCACGAAGTGAGGACACCGTATTTTTGTCCGCAGAGCCGGACGGAGGTTCCAACAGGCAGGAACCGAGTGGTTCAAACGGTGAGGCAGCGATTTGGCTGTTGAGTGTTTAGCAATACATTTTCTGACATTCAGGAAGGAGAAGGAGTCTAAAGCCCCTATTGACAGAAGTGGAACGGAGACGAATGATGCGTCATTGGCTGAAGAAACAAAACGTTGAAAAGGATGGTCACACCCATGGAAAGGGAAAAAAGAGAAAGACGAGAATTTCAAGGATTCATGTAGGACCAAAAGGAAAACCTTTGAAAGACACACGCAAAGTTGACAATTTGAAGATAGAGGAAGATTGGTTTGAAACTGCTGAAGTGACAGCGTATCAAAACGCGGTGATAGTGGAGTGTTTCAATCAGTTCGGAATGGTTTATGGCCATGTGAGGGATTCCGGGATCATCTTGATTCTCTGCTTCATAGCTGTGCATTTCCCATTTTGGAGAGGGTTCGAGTGCTTCAAGCTCTTGAATTTTGAAGTGTATTTCTCGAATGCAAAATTTGTTTCGTATACTCAACGGCCAGTTTTAAGCGTGATTCGGGAGTTGGCTTTACTTGTGGCCTACTGGACGCAACTTTGTCATCTCTTCTCTCCTCTTCTAGTTGCAATCCGATTTACTGCAAATTTCCGGAGAGTCAGCGAAACTATTCTAGGAAGTTTCCCTGTGAATCATCTACGAATGCGCACATTCTCAGATACCCCTTCCGAGTGGGAGAAGGAACGGTTTGATATTTGGAAAGGAAGAGGGCTCTCGGACAAGGAGAGTTCCGAAAGCGAGGGAAACCACAAGGATCGAAAAGTAGAAAAACATTTCTCTCGATTGTTCAGAACTGAAGGGAAGCATGGAGCAGAATTTCCATCGGAAGATATTCTCGTCAATAAAGACATCCCTAGAATCAGGGGGACTCAATAGGAGAGGGGTGAGACGAAAGACATCGAAAAAACGACCCTCACCAATTCACCACACGAGGAGTTACACAACTGATGATGATGTTTCAAAATCATTCCTCCATGGTCACCCCGACAAACCAAAAAAGTTTCCTCTGTATCTCCTTCAAGCTTATATCGATATCCGTCAAACGATGTACAAGCAGATGGACTTCATTTTTCAACCTCTTCATTCGATCCTGTATCTGATGCTCATCTGTACTGTCATTCGTGTCGCAACATTTGCAATAGATTTTCAACAATCGATCGACCCGCGGAGAATCATAGTTGATCAAGCGTTGCGATTCGCTGGATTACAAACGATTTTATTTCTTGCATTCGTTAACTGGTTTATTGTTGCGGCGGCCCAAGCAAACCACGTTGCGTCTGAAGGAAATGAAGTCATCCGAGAGCTTTTCCACGAGGTCCGAAGGGAGAGCAAACAGCGTCTATAGGCGATTACTGACGCAAGCACGGGTGCACTTCTCAGTTCAAGAATTCCGTATCACACTGATTGGAATCCGAATTGAGCTCGGGCATGCAATGATAGTATTGTTGTGCTCAATTACTTTTGTGATCATCACAATTGCAAAGGCATTAGTAGGGAAACCGCTAATTACAGCCTAGCTAGCAATAACACCTTGTGCATTAGAAAAGCCGTTCGGCTTGCTTTTGTGGCTCATAGATTCATTTGTTATCGGTTCATCGTCAATACAACTGAGTAGCAAAAATTGTGTAAAACCAAAAAAGCACAGTCAAACCGTAACGCTGGTCTACTTTTCTCATGTCACCATGAGAGGATTAACTAATATCGCTCAAAACTCAGTACTTCAACTTGAGTTTTAATTACTGAAGTCACTTGCGTCGATATCGATCACAAATCGGTAACGGACGTCGGATTTCAACATTCTTTCGAATGCTTGATTCACTTCGTTAATTTTAATGACTTCCACCATTGCTGTAATATTCTTCTCTCCACAGAAATCCAACATTTCTTGTGTCGCTTTCATTCCACCAACGAGAGAACCAAACACACCCTTCGCTTGCATAATCATTTGGAATGGATCCAAAACGAAATTGAATCCATGAGGCGGCAGCGCGACGGAAGCCAAAGTGCCTCCCGTTTTAAGGAGTGCCACGTACGCATTCATGTCCTTGGGGGCGCTGACGCAATCAACAATGTAATCCAAGCTTCCCGCCGCTGCTTCCATTTGCGCTGGATCCTTTGATAGAACGAAATGCTTCGCGCCCAGAACTTCCATCCCTTCACGTTTCTTGTTTTCAGATGTGCTGATGACAGTGCACTCATTCCCAAAGGCAACACAGAATTTGACAACCATGTGCCCCAAACCTCCAAGGCCGACAACACCAACTTTTTTCCCTGGCCTGAGAAAAGAAAAACAGTTTCGAGACGCCAATCATGAAGCCATACTTATTCATTCCGTGACGTATCATTGGTGTCCAAGTCGTGATCCCAGCGCAAAGGAGAGGAGCAACACCCGCAAGATTTCCCTTCAGAGAATCAGGAACCTTGCAGACAAACCTCTCGGTCACGACAATATCACGGGAATATCCTCCGTATGTCGGCTTGCCTTCTTGGTCGAGTCCATTGTATGTGACAACAACTTTGGGACAATGCTGATAGGAAGAAAAATCACAACAATCCTTACTCTATGAAGACCAACCTGTTCCTGATTGTCTTTGCACTGAGTACAAGAGCGGCAGGAATCGACGAAGCACCCGACAGCACCAATGTCACCCTTCTTTAATTTTGTCACATCTTTGCCGACGCCTTCAACAACACCAAGAATTTCGTGACCTGTTGGCACAACGCTTTCAAATTCAAAAAGTGGGATCCCATACCAGGAACCATCGGAAAAATCCCGCCTGTCCACTAAGGACACAAACGAAGTGACGACGATCAGAACAGAACAGAACACACTTTACCTCATCTTTTGCTTGATGAAGGTCCGAGTGGCAAATTCCACTATATTTGATCTTGATGTGGACATCAGTGGCTCCCAAGTCCCGTCTTTCAACAGAGAAAGGCTTCAAGGGGGCTCCAGCAGTAGCTGCTGCGTATGAAACGGTCGAGAAGGGCATTTCAAAAGTCGAGACAGAAGAAGAAGTCTATCAACGGTATACATGCAGTTTTTGTGCTCCTTAAAATTTGGGACACTTGCATTGAAGCAAAAAAAAGATTGGCCTAAACCTTATCAGGGAAGTCACACCCATTCTCAACAAGCGATTTGTGCACCGATTTCAAAACTGGTTCCACAGCCGCTAGAAATATCTTAAGTTTTTCCTGTGCTGACCCTAATTCATTGAAGCCCAATGCCCTACAGAAGGAACAACATTGTACCTTCGAGATTGCTCTTCATGCGTGAGAAACTGGAATGCTAAGCAACTTACTGTAGGAACTTCTCGCGTTTGGGAGCCAAATTGAACGCAAGTGATACGATAGTCGATACCATGATTCCATGATACGGCTTTAACACTTCTTGATACGCTTTGGTAGCACAGTCATACAACGGCAGATCAGTATGAAGAAGCACTCCGTATTTAACGAATCGAATAATGAACTCCAAAGCCCGTTGTGTCCACAAACACTCAATAACTCCATCCCCCCATTTTCCACGAATATTCTCAATCCCTCTGACAGAGTCAAGTGCCTTTTCTCCCTTGTACAAAAGCTTACTTCTCTTGAACCATCAGAGGGATCATTGCATCAACATAGCGATAGCGCTGGTCAACCCCAGCAGCTTTGGCTAGTCCAGTGCCGTGACCAATAAGATCATCCTACGAAAAGAAACAAATGCTCGCGAATACGTGAAAACATTCACCTTTAAATGGTTCGACACCATTCCAGCACCGAAAATTCTGTCGTATAACGGAGCAATTAAAGTTGCAGCAGTTCCGAATTTCACTGAAATATTAAGGATGGGGATACAAAGTTGACAAAACGCCTACCCGCATCCACCCTGCCGTCCGAGATCGCGTTCAGAAAGGCGAATGTGAGTCGGTCATAAATTTCGGTATCTGCTGCGTCTGGCATTGCAAGGAAACGTGGACGAGAATTGACGCAAACCAGAAGAAAACCGATGGCTAGCAGAAAGACATGTTCTGGGCTGGGGATTCCGCAGGTTTGTTATGACTGTTCAGGTTTGCCTAGTCGTCTATTGTTGTCTACAAGACTGCACCAAGTACGGCGAATATCGGTCAGGACAGACACAGGAATATAGTGTCCCTGTCGAAAAGTGATGTCGCTTAAGGGTGACAGAGCTGGCCTACTTGAAAAGGCACAATCACTTGGTCAAAGCTGGACAAGGGATCATCTATAGGAGATTGGGGGCGACTTCAAAGCTGGTCCTGTTAGTATTGCTAGATAGTAGATCACCCGCCATCCTACAATCGCCTGAGAATTAGAGGTTCAAGGAAGTCAAGGGCACTGAAGTGAGACACGCAACTTACTTCATTGATGACTACATCTTTGATGATATTGAGATCAAGTAAGCGTAAAGTACCACCGCATTGAACTTGAATTCCAAGAAGTGGATAGAAAGTGAGTGATTCTAATAAAGAGAGGAACAATTGGAGTATGGGAAAGAGAAGGACTACCTTGAAATGGAGACCCATCATAGCACGTGACGAATAGAAAACAACAAACAAGAATAAACGGAAAAAGAAGACAAGTTAGTGAGGGGACAGTATTGAAATGGCGGGTTAAAGGGTAAAAGTAATCAATGAAGGGCAAGCCGTAGAATTCAGATGAAAAAGTCAAATTGAAGCAATTGAGAAAAAACACGGAAATCAGGGGAACGAGAACTGGGACCGAGACGACAAACAAAAGCCTGTGACGTTCTAAGAAGTTAGAAGTTCGGCGTGTTATTCGATATTCGATCGAGCGACAATCATCATGATTGGATGATGAATGCTTGACTGCTGGATGATGACAGACGCGTAAGATATGATAGTTGCGATTGGGATCTACAAGTGATACTTCTGTTGAATCTTCCATTCCAGACAGGACCAACTGTTCAAATCTGTTAAAAGGTCTGCTCTGTTGGCGTGATCTAGAAGGATGACCCATAGCAGAGGAAAGGGGTCGAGAGGGGAGAGAGTCAGACGAGATGAAGATTTAGTTGGAGCTTCCCCGACCACAAAATTTTCTTAGAATCGTTTTCAGTTGAGAACGACGAACATCAACTGCCAATTCGCTACGTTGACTGTGACAAATTTCTTTGAGAAAATGCCGATAGGGGGAAGAGTTTGTTACGCACCATCGCAATTGTGTGCTAACAGTTGCTTCAAGTGGACATTGAATTTCCATCAACCACGCAGATAACACTAACAAGTCGTGAATAGCGTGTGGATCCTCCCTAAGAATTGACTCATTTGCCCTCACTGCCTGGACATGCTAAAATGAAAAGAACTCGCAACGACTCAACGAGATTTGCAGTGGCTGCTTCCAACCGAACATCTGATGAAAGGCACTGAAGGATAGAAGATGCGAGGACGTCGATTGGCCTGATATTTCCTGGAGGCTTTTCTAAATGATTGGGCAGGCTGTTTGGTACAACTGATGGAAATGGATGATTGGCATCAAGAAAGTTACAGGAAGTGAGCAAGATCTTAGCAGGAATTGAGTGGTTGGATCTCACGCTGAAAGAATGGAGAAGTTGAAGGACTTGAGGTCCTGATAATGGGGTTTTGAGGAACGACACAATCTGGCGAGGTGCTTGAAATTCTGCAGGTTGGAAGAAAGGATTCGAAAGTGCAGCAACGATTGAGGTCAAGAGTTCAGCGAGGACTTGAAGAAGAGGAATTGAAGCTCCACCCAGCAACGATGCTGAACGAAGAACAGATGAGGTGAAAAGCACGAAGCTTGGGACAATGGCCAGTCCAGATATGGTTTTGGTAATCTCTGAGAAAAGAAAAAGATGTATCGCTGCCAGCTGTTTGTTGAAGAAATGGAAGAAACAAACTGACTGATTGAAAGGAGGTATTCTGCGAGATTGTTGACGCCAAGAAGCACGAAAAATGGGTAGCGAGAAGGCGAAACAGAGAACGCAGAGGTTGCATGATCACAGACATGCTGCGCAACTGCAACAACATCTGCATACGCAAGATTACAATTTGTATTTTGGACTGAGACGGCTGACCAGTCTCGCTGAGATTGAGTTTGGAAAGGGGTTTGAACCAGAAGCCCAAAAGCGCAGAGTCATGGTACGACGCCAATAAATTATCTGTGGTGGTGAAGGAGGCTCGAACGGCACTCGTAATCAAACTTGTAAGAGATTCCAACGCCATCATCATTGCGAAATAGTAGCGCTGATCAAGACTACTATCGGCATGCGTGAGAGAGAACAAGGCGTCGTGGCTACCATCTGACGTTGTCAGCTTGTCTAAATGGCGTTTCAAATAACTTGTCCAAAATGGAAGCGCTTCCATCAAAATGGAACCATTTCCATTGGAAACGAGGCATTCGTTAACGATCACAGCCCTCACATGTTGACACGGAGCATGAATAAAGTCAGAGCCCTTTTTTTCGTTAACCATTCCAATCGCCTGAAGGACCAAGGAGTCCGAATCGCCAACAGCAGCAGCTAACAGCCCCTCAGCGCTCTGGAGGCAAAGGTGGATTCTGCCGCACATTGAAATCAGCTGGGTGGTTGTAATCGAATCCATTGATAGAACTGCGTTCTTGAAAACCATCATGCATTGCAAAAAGATTCCAAACAAGCGCTGCAGCATCGAGGGAGCGGAAGAAGAGTTCAATGAGCGACAAATGAGTCCCCATGATGCAGTTGCGACAGGATATGAAGAAGAAGCCATTGGGAGGCCGCAGGAAGGAGGAAACTGGAGTTCGACAAATGCAGAAAAAAATATCCTTCCTGGATGCCGGGTTGGAATTAGCGGCTAACAAGGCTTGGGCGAGGTCAGGCGGACCCAATAGATGCGAACTGTTGAAGCATGACTCAAGTAGCTGAGATAAATTGGCAAGCTCGTTATCTGTGAGACAATCTACAGAAAAGAAGGAATGAGACCGGATTCTTATCGATTTTATAAGATCTCTAGAACTCAAAAGCTCAGAGATTTACATGAAGCTAATTTGTCTTCTGAGATTGCTGCCCCGATCAATTTCATCATTGCAACCGTTCCAGCGTGATCTTCTTTACTTCTCAAAAAAATAAACGGAGATGCATTTTGACCCACGAGCAAAGAACGAAGGCACAAGCTCAGAGCGCTGAAAGGAAGGATAAAAAACGTTCGAAAGAACGCTAAATTAATAAAGAACATTTCATCATTAGAAACGCACTTATTCCAAGTTTGAGTTGAATGGCACAAAATTGAACTGTATTGCGAAATAGTGAGAAGCATTCCCTTCAATACCGCCACGTTGTCCAAAGCAACTGATAAGAAGAAAACCGTTGCATCTAATTCTTTATTCTTTTCTACTGAATCAGAACTCACGAGGATTATTAAATGCGAAAGAAACGACGTCAATGAACCATTGATGAAATCGATGAATCAATGGCGTTGAGCATTTGCTCTCCATTAAAGCGCTGTTTGCCACTACGATTGAAAATATGAAGCAGATAGAGAGAAGGAAGACGTACAGATGATGATGAGGTGCAGTGCTAATTCGTAATGCTGAAGGTCGAGAGATTCCTGATCAAATTGGAGTGGAATTGAAACCAAGGAAACAAACAAGGGACGCGTTTCGAAGCCGGAGTGGGAGTGAATGACCGATTTGAACAAAAGCAATGAAGGAGAATCTGCAGATAACAAATCCGAAAGAACAGACGCATGGAAAGCCTGAGGGAAGAGAGGGAATGGAAAGGGTGGTTAAATCTGTCAACCTACGGAATCGACACACATGTAGCGTCTCCAAATGTCCCTCAACATTTGGCGAAGATGAACAAATGCCTTGATCTGTTGGGGAGTCAGTTCTTCAGTGAAAGGGGAGCTTCCAGCGCAAAGAGGTAAGCGAGAAGCTTCAATGGTGGACCAGAAAATCTACCAAAGATAAAGAAGAAGAATAAATGAAAAGAAACGAACCATTGAAACACGTACAGTCTGCCGAATTCCATCGAACAGAGGAGGAAAAGGAGTGCGTGAGAGGGAAGGATCGGCCGGGGGGGCATCAGTGAAGAACGGGAAGCAGCAAAGTGGAAAGAGTGGAGGATCCATGAAAGGGGGAATGCAGCGATGAGTTGCAGTATCTTCAGAGAGGTTACGACGCAGTTGGGATGATGTGAGTGGGCCGATCCACGGAACAAGAAGGATCCACAAGGACTCAATCAGGACTGTCCCTGTCTCAGCGACATCCAGAAGTTTTAACTTGGGAAGGAGTATGTCGATACCGAGCGAGTATAGAAGCCTTATGAACAGAGGGCTCTCAGTACAACAGTGAGGGGACGGTTCACGCTTCTGCAGATGATCTTGCAGAAGATGATGCGAGAGCGGGGCTATTGAGTCAGAGAGATCGCTTGGGAGCGAGTGCAAAATATGTTTTAAGAAGTCGACGCAATTCCATTCCAGAAGTTGATTCCGAAAATTAGGAGGTTCTTCATTGAAGCCAGCGGCGAACTTTACTCCCAAAAGAATGCGTTTGAATGCAAAGGGAGCGCGTCGCTGGGGATGCCGACATTTATGGCAAAGGTATCTGTGACAGTTCAGTGAAGCGAAAAATACGAATACACTCATTTCCCAATCTTAAACGCGACTTTAGCGGTCTTTCTAGAATTTGTTGGGACACTCGATGTCTGGGATATCAAACATCTTCTCTTTCTCTCTTCATCTTTCTGCAGGAATGAATTATTCGTAATTATCTTTTGCGGGTTTACCTGTTGGGAAATCCTCTCCAACTCCTTCAATCTCTCCTCATCTCTCTTTGCTTGCTCCGTCGCTAAGCGTCTTTGCTCTTCTTGCACTTTCCCTGCAATCAAAACTATTTTTCACCTCCCAATCTCTCTCACTGCTTACGCTCATTTGCCGCTATGATGTCCTCCAATTTTTGACCTTGTAACTGTTTTTCAATTTCTTGTTGTTTGAATGATTTGATCACCCGGCTTTTTTCAAGTTCTAATTCCTTTCTCATATTTTGTTCCAGTTTTGCTTTCTCTTGCATTAATCTGGAATCAATTTCGTTCTGGGCTTCTTCCGACTTCAAGGCATTCTCAACTCTTTTCTTCACTTCTTCCTCAACTTTCTTCTTTACTTCTTCTTCAACTCTTTTTTTCACTTCTGCGTCAATCCTTCTCTTTATTTCCTCCTCAACTCGCCTTTTCACTTCCAACTCGATTTCCCTTTCTGTGTCACTTGCTCGTCTCAGCCGTCGCCGTTCAGATGATGATGATCGATCACTCGACGCGCGGCTTCTTCCCTTCCTTCGTCTATTTCTATCAAATCTTGAATACCTCTTTGTGGAACGATCGCGCCTAATACGCGACTCACGGCTGCCAGATCTTGAACGTTTTGATTTTGGACTTCGATTCGCTTTTGGACTACGACGCCATGATGGGCTCTCCGTCAGCGACTCGGAGGATGATCGTCGTCTTCGTCTCGACGCTCTACGGTCTCCTTCGCAACTTCGACTTCTGTCGCTTTCTTGGCTCGATTCAGCATTTCTAGCGCGCCCCCTTCTATTTTTCGAATCGGGGGAGAAGGACTCGAACCTGCGACGCTTTATAAACTTGTCGCGAGAGCTGCTTCTTCCTCTTGAGCGAGACAGCGATCTCTGACGGAGTTTTTTGTCAGACACGGCGGGAGGGGGGTCCATTTAAAGGCACGCAGAACACTCCTGGTACCCTTCTACCCCCTGTACTATCCTATCTTCAATCTGGTCGCAATTAGTGATACTGGTTTTTGGTTGACGATGTGATCGTTTATTGTCTGACGAATAAATATCGCTTCTGTTCACATTGAGTGGCGGGCTGATCATCCCAGTTTTGAAGCAGGTGAATATCAAAAATGTTGTACTCTAGACAGTACATCGGCCTTTCTACAAGGCTGCTGCTAGGATTGCAACTATAGCTAGGGGAGCGGTTGCCTTGATACTGTGAAGATTATTGGAAGGGTCGCAGAAAGATTTATCTTTGGATAGGCCACCGAAGCACCCAACGTTACTCTTTGCGCCAGTATCCCACTTCACTTGAGTCCAATGCGTGATATTCGAACCTGAAAATTGATTTCAATGATGTTGATCGATGAAGTGTGTGCTGTCTCAAGTGTATCGATTGAATGAATAAAATGAATACAGACAACAAGTGCGCTGGAGTGGATAAGTCTATGACACCACCAGACTCACCAACCTTCTGATATTCACTTGTTAGCCCAGCTGGATCACATTTACAAGCCCATGGATAGTCTTCTCTTTCCATTCCAGGATACCAATATATCGAATATTTCTCAGAGGATTTACAACCCGGCTTGTATTGAGCGGATGCTGGATGTGGCAACAGTAAAAAAAATGATAAAAAAGCAGAGGATGCGTGGCTGGAAAAGTATCCTCCATTTGTTGAAGTTTTTCATAAAGAAAGAA
This sequence comes from Condylostylus longicornis, assembly GCF_029603195.1. Lineage (NCBI taxonomy): Eukaryota > Metazoa > Arthropoda > Insecta > Diptera > Dolichopodidae > Condylostylus > Condylostylus longicornis. Next base: position 34,463 of record NW_026578185.1, read on the forward strand.
AAAAGAGATACAAGACTTCGAAAACAATTGGCCTCGAGCATTTTTCCGATTCTGATCATATAATTCTGATCGCATGCATCGAGAAATACAAGCGACTCATTTGGTTTAACTGAATGAGGATCTTGTTCATCATGAAAATGTTATTCTTCCCCCAGAGTGTTTGTGAGGAAGCATGGCTAAGTGTGGAGCCCGACTGTTCTTGCGACAAGTGCTCAGGGAGAAACAACGGCGGTCAGAAGATTGAACAATCGAGTCCAATTGTCAACGTGGTAGCAACTAGTGACTGTCCATCCGACACAGATATCTCATTGAACCGAGCAACAAGCTCCTTCACAACACAAAACTCGAACTGTGTAGCAGTCTGTTGCGATTTCATGTGATAACTGAAATTTTTTGCTCCGGACTAATCTTCCACTCATTGGAGAAGAACAATTGAACTGGACGATACAACATGGTAAACAGTTAGCCCGAAGGCCATGGGCGTGCGAGAATCAGTGCAAAGACTGATTTGACACTTGGGAAAAAGTTGAGCGAGCTCAACATTTTGACCCACCAATGAAAAATAAGTGTGAGAGAATTACTTCCAATAGGAAGTATTTCGCTTCTCACAGCGAAAAGAACTTTTTTTACAACGTGATTTTGGTATGTTTAGTTTGGGGGATCAGTGCGGACGAAAAACCATCGAATGTGTTTGACGCAAAGCGGCAAGGAGAAAAACGGTGGTAAGGCTGATCTACGGGGCTACGCCCATGATGTTGGGCTACTCCTCTGGGGACGTGCATATTGGTGGGTTAGATAAGAGGTGGGGCTATGGGGGGAAGACGTGATGGGATAGGGGCACGAAGGGGTGGTAGAGGGGCACGAAGGGGTGGTAGAGGGGTACGAAGGGGTGGTAGAGGGGCACGAAGGAGTGGTAGAGGTGGCCGTTGGGGGGGCGCTGTTGGCATATCTCGATGAGTGTCGATGGTTGTGCCAGATTGCGCACCCCCTCTGAATTGCTGTCGTGACAAATTCGCGGTCCAGTCTTTCCGCTGTCGTTCGTGGGATGTTGAGGGCGTTGTTGAGGACGGAGACGTTCTCTTTCCGTGAACTCCCGAGTGAACCGTACACAACCGCGTCGAGAAATACCTTGTATCCAAGGCCTTCGAAGTGCTCTTTCAGCGGGGTGTACTTGGTCACTTTTTTGTTCGCGGCTATTGTGATTGCTTCTTTACGCCAGTCCTCGAATGTTGTGGCGACGTCGATGAATGCAACAGTGCGTGCCTGGTCGTTGAAGAGTTGCACATCTTCGTTGAAAAGTTGCACATCTGGTCGCTCCTGTCCCGCCACTTGGTGGACTCCTTTGTTGATCAGGAGAAGGCTGTGGGGATTTGCGTGGGCTGTTGCTGTTTCGATTTTGCTGAGGATGTTGTCGTGTCGTTGCTTGATCATTTCCATATTTGGCATGCACTGTTGTAGGATGTGAGGCAGTGTTTCGTTTCCTTGGCGATACCTGGGACATTGCGGTGATCGGACGACGCCTCGACGATGCAAGACTTGCATGGTGGGCATGAGGTTAAGTCGTCCTTTGAGTGCGACGGTATTCGTAGTCCGTCAGGTATCCTCTGGTGCGAATCCATGAGGAGCTTTGGTTGGTGTGGTAGGCTGTCGTCTTCCCTTGGTCCAACAGTGATTTCCACTGTTTGTAGATGCGGTCGTAACAGAGCTTGCGGCAGTGACGAAGTAGTTGCTGGGTGTGGATTCGTTTGCTGCTTTCTCCGTTTTTCTCGGCTTACTTGGATAAGATCATTTTGTTGGGTAATCTATGCAATTTTAAATCGCAAAAGCTATAGCTAAAAAATGTCACTCCTTCCCCCCACACACATTCTATGTTTTCCCAAGCCCTACCTACCAATGTGCACGATGTCCTGAAAGCTTCGCCTCCTCCCAAAGCTCCGGACGCACTCTCAACATGCACACGCCCAAGACACTTTCGACCCGCTATTCCACTGTGCCTTTTGCTCGTGGAAAGCGCCCTATGCGAAAATTCGCACACACTGCACCAAAAACCACCCCAACGAACCCCCGCCCGCCGCCAGCTCCCGAACGACTGCCCAAGCACCAGCCGTAGACACAGCCGACAGCGATGGCCCAAAACGCGCCCCCCCACCACCACAACCACCTGAACTCCCTTCCCCTTCCCCAAATGAAACACCCCCCTCTAGTGAAACACCATCTTCTAGCGAAACACCTCCCACCACTGAAACACACCCTCCCCTACCCACCCCTCTCCTTTCCAACACTCTCTCCCGGCCAAAACGAAGACGAAGCCGCGAAGAAACAGACCAGTCACGACCACAGAAACGCAACGCCCCCCCCCCGAAACAACCTAACACCAGAACTCCCCAGCCAGCCAACAGAACAACCCCCCAGTTACCAACCCCGCTTTCAACGAACCCACCCAAACGACACACCAACGCCAACAACAAACACCCCGAACCCCGAGGACGACCCACCCAGCCCCTCCCTCGTCCCCGCCGTCAGACACCAGCCAATACCACACGTCCCGCAACCCTCGATGCCAACAAGACGCCACCTCTCCTTCCGCCGACTCCACAAAATGCAATGGAAAAAACTTCACGCCGAGATCGAAGCACTCAACATCACCTCTCTCGCTACAATCGAAGCCACAACAACATGGCTAGAAGAAGAGAGAACAATCAATGAGACATGGAACAACTTTTACGAGACAGTGAACAAATACACCACCAACAACAAATCCCGACAACCAGACGACGCCAACACGCCCCAACTGCACCAAGACCACGCCGAACAAGCCCAAATACTACGAGACTCCCAAATCGACAGACGCCTAACGCGAGGCCCCACCCGTGAACTAGACAGGACAATACGACGCCAGAAACGACAACTACAAAGAAAAGAACAACAGCTAGAAGATGCACAACTACGGCAATACTTCAAAACCGCCGAGAAAGACTGCGTAAGAAAAATCCTCACAAACGACACACCCGAACCCAGATGCGAACTCTCCATCACTACAACCACCGACTACTACCGACGAATAAACATCAACAGCACGGATGCGCAACGACAACTCCAGACTATCAAGCCACAACAAGAACACCACGACCAGACAGCCCTGACGGAACCAGTAACCCAACAAGCTAAAGAGACTCCCCTTGAGATCTGCCCCAGACGGAATCACCTACGAGAGCATAAAGAAATTCCCCGAATTCTGGCCAACACTTGTGGCCACACTGAACCAGTGTATAAAATACAGCCAAATTCCGGAAACGTGGAAAACAAGCAACCTCACCCTCCTACACAAGAAAGGAGATGAAAAAGGCCCGAAAAACTTCCGCCCAATATCCCTCCAAAATGCCACGTACAAGGTATACGCAGGAATCATGGCCGACCGAATCCTTACATGGGCACTCCGGAACAAGAAGATCAGCGACTCCCAGAAAGGATTCATTCCCCGAGACGGAACGAGCGAGCACGGGTACATCTCGACCGCAATCATGACACGGACCCGACGCTACCGGAAAAGTCTGTACCAAGTTTGGTACGACTTCGAAAACGCCTTCCCGTCCGTCTCCTGCGACCACCTGTACACCGTCCTGACAGCAATGGAATTTCCACCAGACGCCATCAAACGAGATATCTACACGAAGACATACACCCAGGTTCAACATGGATATACACCACAAATCCCCCACCAGAACGGTCTCAAGCAAGGATGCCCTCTGAGCCCAATACTTTTTGAACTCCTGGAAGAACCCGTCCTGCGCTCTCTGAAGGCAAAACAAGAAGCATCCATCGATTTCCCCAACTCCACAGTGAAACAAAACCAAGCATTCGCCGACGACATAAAGACGCAAGCAAATACCCCCGACCAAATCCAACTTCTACACGACGAAATGATAACCTTCAGCAACTGGACTGGTTTTACGCATCAAGGCGGAGAAATGTGCATATCTCCCAATCAAGAACGGAAAAACCGACCCTACAGCACCGCCCCTACTAGTAAACAACACAAAAATCCCTCGCATCACAATCCACGACAGTTACCACCACCTAGGAGTCCCAGACACCATGACAAGAGAACGCCAAAACCAACAGTACGGAGTAGTACTGGGACAAGCCTACCACGAACTCCACAAGCTCTTTCAATCACGCCTCCATCCAGCACAGAAATTCCAAGCAGTTAAGACGTACATACTACCAGGTCTCCAATTCATGCTGAAGAACTGCAACCCGAGGAAAGAAACCCTATACAAATGTATAACCATGGAAGGTACACTCTTCCAATAGCATGCTTTGTTTTCTTATATTTTTATGATGACAACATTGAAGCGCTTGGCTTCTGACAGCCATTTCTCTTCCATGGAGAAAAACATCAATTTCAGTTATCCCTGTCTGATCAATGGATGCTTGGAGAAATTTATGGAAACACTACTCCTTCTGTCATGCACAATTGTCTCTTGATTTATTGAAAATGGCAGCATCCCATAAGTGATTGTAGTGGGTTGAGCTTTAATCAATATTCTGATTGAGGTTCCTCACGGTTCCACATGTCTTCCATATTCCTAAACTTGGTTGAGTAGTGATTTATCACATTTGTAACACCTTCCTATGGAGGTATGATGCCAGGTATAACCATGGAAGGTACACTCTTCCAATAGCATGCTTTGTTTTCTTATATTTTATGATGACAACATTGAAGCGCTTGGCTTCTGACAGCCATTTCTCTTCCATGGAGAAAAACATCAATTTCAGTTATCCCTGTCTGATCAATGGATGCTTGGAGAAATTTATGGAAACACTACTCCTTCTGTCATGCACAATTGTCTCTTGATTTATTGAAAATGGCAGCATCCCATAAGTGATTGTAGTGGGTTGAGCTTTAATCAATATTCTGATTGAGGTTCCTCACGGTTCCACATGTCTTCCATATTCCTAAACTTGGTTGAGTAGTGATTTATCACATTTGTTACACCTTCCTATGGAGGTATGATGCCAGGTATAACCATGGAAGGTACACTCTTGCCCAATAGCATGCTTTCTTTTCTTATAACAACATTGAAGCGCTTGGCTTCTGACAGCCATTTCTCTTCCATGAAAAACATCAATGTTGCAACTGAGTGTGGGGAGCATTAAAATTCCGTGGTGACAAAATTGCATGTCGACGGATCGCGAGCCAGACGCCGTGTCAAATAACACAGAGATGTCCAATCTATCTCTAATACTTTTTTCTGGATTGCTGGGGTTCCGTCGGTGTTGTTTCGTCGGTTTCCAGGCCAAATTTCGCCAAAAGTTTCGGTAGATCTCCCATGAGCGAGAATGTGTCGCTTTTGGCAATGCGTTTCCGTACGCCAGTAATTGCTTCGATTTTTCCGTTCAGGAAGTGGCTGATTGTTGATGGGAGATGCTCATCCGTCATGATGTCTATTGGGACTGTGTAGCGTTTCTTGATATAGCTGATGGGTTCTCCCCGCGCGATGTCGGCGATTGCCGGGTCGGTCCAGTTGAGCATGGCAATTCCGTGTGCGGTCCGGAGGCAGTCGTACTCCTCTGTGAGTCTGATAAATCCGAGTCCTCCTTCCGAGACGTTGGTGTAGATAAAGTCGTTTGTTGCTGCTTTGGGTAGGTGGAGTTCATGTCTGATTTGCTTCCTGAGTTCTGGCATCATACCTCCATAGGAAGGTGTTACAAATGTGATAAATCACTACTCAACCAAGTTTAGGAAGACCGTGAGGAGCCTCAATCAGAATATTGATTGAAGCTTAGCCCACTACAATCACTTATGGGATGCTGCCATTTTCAATAAATCAAGAGACAATTGTGCATGACAGAAGGAGTAGTGTTTCCATAAATTTCTCCAAGCATCCATTGATCAGACAGGGATAACTGAAATTGATGTTTTTCTCCATGGAAGAGAAATGGCTGTCAGAAGCCAAGCGCTTCAATGTTGACATCAGAAAATATAAGAAAACAAAGCATGCTATTGGAAGAGTGTACCTTCCATGGTTATACCTGGCATCATACCTCCATAGGAAGGTGTAACAAATGTGATAAATCACTACTCAACCAAGTTTAGGAAGACCGTGAGGAGCCTCAATCAGAATATTGATTGAAGCTTAGCCCACTACAATCACTTATGGGATGCTGCCATTTTCAATAAATCAAGAGACAATTGTGCATGACAGAAGGAGTAGTGTTTCCATAAATTTCTCCAAGCATCCATTGATCAGACAGGGATAACTGAAATTGATGTTTTTCTCCATGGAAGAGAAATGGCTGTCAGAAGCCAAGCGCTTCAATGATAAAATATAAGAAAACAAAGCATGCTATTGGAAGCGTGTACCTTCCATGGTTATACCTGGCATCATACCTCCATAGGAAGGTGTTACAAATGTGATAAATCACTACTCAACCAAGTTTAGGAATATGGAAGACATGTGGAACCGTGAGGAACCTCAATCAGAATATTGATTAAAGCTCAACCCACTACAATCACTTATGGGATGCTGCCATTTTCAATAAATCAAGAGACAATTGTGCATGACAGAAGGAGTAGTGTTTCCATAAATTTCTCCAAGCATCCATTGATCAGACAGGGATAACTGAAATTGATGTTTTTCTCCATGGAAGAGAAATGGCTGTCAGAAGCCAAGCGCTTCAATGTTGTCATCAGAAAATATAAGAAAACAAAGCATGCTATTGGAAGAGTGTACCTTCCATGGTTATACCTGGCATCATACCTCCATAGGAAGGTGTTACAAATGTGATAAATCACTACTCAACCAAGTTTAGGAATATGGAAGACATGTGGAACCGTGAGGAACCTCAATCAGAATATTGATTAAAGCTCAACCCACTACAATCACTTATGGGATGCTGCCATTTTCAATAAATCAAGAGACAATTGTGCATGACAGAAGGAGTAGTGTTTCCATAAATTTCTCCAAGCATCCATTGATCAGACAGGGATAACTGAAATTGATGTTTTTCTCCATGGAAGAGAAATGGCTGTCAGAAGCCAAGCGCTTCAATGTTGTCATCAGAAAATATAAGAAAACAAAGCATGCTATTGGAAGAGTGTACCTTCCATGGTTATACCTGGCATCATACCTCCATAGGAAGGTGTTACAAATGTGATAAATCACTACTCAACCAAGTTTAGGAATATGGAAGACATGTGGAACCGTGAGGAACCTCAATCAGAATATTGATTAAAGCTCAACCCACTACAATCACTTATGGGATGCTGCCATTTTCAATAAATCAAGAGACAATTGTGCATGACAGAAGGAGTAGTGTTTCCATAAATTTCTCCAAGCATCCATTGATCAGACAGGGATAACTGAAATTGATGTTTTCTCCATGGAAGAGAAATGGCTGTCAGAAACCAAGCGCTTCAATGATAAAATATAAGAAAACAAAGCATGCTATTGGAAGAGTGTACCTTCCATGGTTATACCTGGCATCATACCTCCATAGGAAGGTGTTACAAATGTGATAAATCACTACTCAACCAAGTTTAGGAATATGGAAGACCGTGAGGAACCTCAATCAGAATATTGATTAAAGCTCAACCCACTACAATCACTTATGGGATGCTGCCAT